>NC_092243.1:43096728-43341728 GCF_036320965.1 Panulirus ornatus | reverse complement strand
ATATATATAGGTTTGCGGCAGGGGTGTGTGATGTGTCCATGGTTGTTTAATTTGTTTATGGATGGGGTTGTTAGGGAGGTAAATGCAAGAGTTTTGGAAAGAGGGGCAAGTATGAAGTCTGTTGGGGATGAGAGAGCTTGGGAAGTGAGTCAGTTGTTGTTCGCTGATGATACAGCACTGGTGGCTGATTCATGTGAGAAACTGCAGAAGCTGGTGACTGAGTTTGGTAAAGTGTGTGGAAGAAGAAAGTTAAGAGTAAATGTGAATAAGAGCAAGGTTATTAGGTACAGTAGGGTTGAGGGTCAAGTCAATTGGGAGGTGAGTTTGAATGGAGAAAAACTGGAGGAAGTGAAGTGTTTTAGATATCTGGGAGTGGATCTGGCAGCGGATGGAACCATGGAAGCGGAAGTGGATCATAGGGTGGGGGAGGGGGCGAAAATTCTGGGGGCCTTGAAGAATGTGTGGAAGTCGAGAACATTATCTCGGAAAGCAAAAATGGGTATGTTTGAAGGAATAGTGGTTCCAACAATGTTGTATGGTTGCGAGGCGTGGGCTATGGATAGAGTTGTGCGCAGGAGGATGGATGTGCTGGAAATGAGATGTTTGAGGACAATGTGTGGTGTGAGGTGGTTTGATCGAGTGAGTAACGTAAGGGTAAGAGAGATGTGTGGAAATAAAAAGAGCGTGGTTGAGAGAGCAGAAGAGGGTGTTTTGAAATGGTTTGGGCACATGGAGAGGATGAGTGAGGAAAGATTGACCAAGAGGATATATGTGTCGGAGGTGGAGGGAACGAGGAGAAGAGGGAGACCAAATTGGAGGTGGAAAGATGGAGTGAAAAGGATTTTGTGTGATCGGGGCCTGAACATGCAGGAGGGTGAAAGGAGGGCAAGAAATAGAGTGAATTGGAGCGATGTGGTATACAGGGGTTGACGTGCTGTCAGTGGATTGAATCAAGGCATGTGAAGCGTCCGGGGTAAACCATGGAAAGCTGTGTAGGTATGTATATTTGCGTGTGTGGACGTGTGTACGTACATGTGTATGGGGGGGGGGGCATTTCTTTCGTCTGTTTCCTTGCGCTACCTCGCAGACGCGGGAGACAGCGACAAGGTATAAAAAAAAAAAAAAAAAAAATATATATATATATATATATATATATATATATATATATATATATATATCAGGGCTTATTTCTTTGAAAGAGTCCCGGTGTTACCCAGCATATCCTTCCAAAGGTTCCTGCATCACAAGATTTGTAACCTGCGCTGCTTCCAGTAGACGGGAAATGTGAACTTTGAAGTGAGAGTTTTTTTTGGCGGGAGTGAACACTCGCGGCAACACCTATATATATATATATATATATATATATATATATATATATATATATATATATATATATATATAAGGAAGACTACTACCCACATATCTGTGTGTGTCGTGGAAGGCGACTAAGAGGGTGCGGGGAAAGGGAAATCTTCCCCACTTGTATTATTTACCCAATGAGGGAGCAGAGCACAGGTGTCAAATGAGAACCTTTTATCCTTTAAGGCTTAGTCATCTGTTCTGGACGCTACCTTGCTTACGCGGGAATAGTGAACCCACACACACACACACACACACACACACACACACACACACAGATTTAACAACAACATTTAATTAATTTATACGAACTAGATGTAAAGCAAAGTTAATCTCCTCTGTGATGAAGAGACCATTTACAGTATCCAAGGATTATTTCCTTTTTCGCCGGCTGAAGAGATTATTGGAAATAGTCTGAGTAAAATTGGTTTCCGCAAAACACTGAATAACCTTTTTATTTAGTGTTAACAATATTAGACTTTATATAAAGCATCCTTGCACATCTCTCTCGGTTGCATCATTTTAGTCCATATTTACTCATCCTCTCCATGTGTCCAAACCATGTACACACACATCCTCTCCAGCTCTCAGTCATTCTCAGCTTTTGACACGCTTCTCTCACGCTGTCATTCCTTCAACGGTCTACCGTCTCCTCTCAAGCATTTCACTTCTAACACATTAACCCCTTTCCACTCTTGTGTATTCAAAGCCCACGACTCGCATCTGTACAGCACCGCTGGGACTTGTATACCTTTAAATATAATCATACTTGCCTTCAAAGACAGTGACTACTTTACTGCACACTCCTTAATGCACCCAGGACATTTACTCCCTCATCCACCCTAAGGTTCACTCCCGCTCCCATAGTTCCGTTCGCTGCCATGTCCGCTTTCAGGTATCTAAAATCCTCCAGATTCTCTCCACTCAGATTCATAATCAAACCATTCGCTCTCCCTCCTGCTAAGCCCCATAATCTTTTACTCACATTAACTCTCAGCTTCCTCCTCTCCCCACACTCTCCCGAACACAGACACCAGCAACTTTTGTGCTTTACTCGAAACTGCCACCATTGTTGTGTCGTCTGCGTATTGTACACCTGTTCCTCTTTCCGTTAGACCCATGAACATTAAACAGCCATGGTGACAGTACTCATCCTTGACGTGACACACCTTTACCAAGAACTACTCATCATGCTCCCTTCCTAATAGGAAACACGAATCACTGTTTTCTCAATAAAGAAAAACTCCACCTTGCCTCTAGCAGCTTTCCTCCAACACCATATATTCGAAACACATTCCACAAGGGATCTCAGTCAACCCTATTATGCACATTTTATAGGTTCTCAAAAGCCACATGCAAATTCCTGTTTTTCTCTGAGTACCATCAAAGCCACATTACATCTCCCTGATCCGATGATCTGTGCATGCACCACCCTCTCAGTCACCACTCTGTTGTATAGATCATCAGGTATACTCAACACACATACATCTTTATAATTCGAGCATTATACAGGCATCCCACTGATCCTCATGCACCTCAACTTAAACCCTGCATAGAGTGGAAAGCCTGACTAACCAATCACTTCAGAAATTCAACTGTTGTCCCATCCACTCCGGCCATTTTTCCACGTTTCGTCTTACACAAGTCTTCCACCACCTCTTCTCTTTACACCAAACCATTCGCCATTCCCAAACGCCCGACACATGTCAGTCTATCATCTAACACACTCAGGTCCTTCAATTTTTTTACTCCAACTCTTTTTCTCTTCGTTACCTGTTACCACTTAACCATCTCCTCCCTCATTGAAGCCATTTGTAATACTCGATCCTTTGCATCACAGTTACTGACGCATTCACTCAGCTAATCCTAAAACATTTGCATCTCTCAGAAATATCACAATTATTTATGCTGATGATATTCTTAAACACACCAAAATATATCGTGAATTGCAAACTGTTCCTATCTGCATACACATAGTCTGTGAAAGCCTTGGTTTTATTATTTCTTCAGATAAAACCAAAGTCTTTAGTAAACGAATTGGTAACGGCAGGAGCGGACCATCTAAGTTGACAACTGGTGGAAACCCGATTGACTATGTCTCCTGCTTTAAACATCTCGTTGTCTCAGTCCCATGTGCTGCAGCTAGTGGGCAAAAACTAAATCAACAATGTACAGACAGACTCAGAGCTCTAAGAGCTGTTGCAGGATACTATCCAACTACCAGGTGCATAATCATTGACCCACGTCTCGTAATCCACTTTCATTCTCATCCACATGACTGGAAATCACTTCTACGTTCTGTAACGCATTCCCACAACCTCGGAGGAAGTGCCACCCAATCCTTTGCTCTCTCTCTCTCTCTCTCTCTCTCTCTCTCTCTCTCTCTCTCTCTCTCTCTCTCTCTCTCTCTCTCTCTCTCTCTCTCGCTTACCGTAGATTTTATCGCTACTAGGACGTTCCTAAACCAGTCTTCCTTTTCCCGTCGCGCTTCGTGTCACTCAGAGCCAGAACATTCAGGTTGCTCTCAAACGCACTACCTACACTCTATTTTTCTCATCCTTGTTACATCCACACACATTCAGACACTCCAACTTGAGCGTTCGAGGAGGGTGAGCTTTCCTCGCTTGGCTCCTTCTTCTGTTCCAACTTTCAGAAATTGAAATTTAAGGAGGGTCGCGTTGCCTGCACCTCGCTCCCAACCATTGTAGTCGCGTTCTTCGATATACAAGAGATACGAGGGTACTGTTCTTACTCCACAATCCCTACCTCCTCTCGCTACAGGTTATACTGCGATTGAAAAGTCACCATTGACGAGGCTGTATCATCGCCAGTTTCCGAGACGGAGCGTAGTCTCAGCCAAAGAACTTATTGCTTCAAAGAAATTCACCCTCTCCCTGCTACTGACTGTGGCGCAACCTTGAGTCGCAAGAGCCCCTAGGTAGAATCAAAAATCAGAAAGCGGTCCTGGGCTCTGAAAAATCTTTTGTCAAGGATGACGCAACTCTGTGTGTGTGTATATGTGTGTGTGTGTGTGTGTGTGTGTGTGTGTGTATGTGTGTGTGTGTGTATGTGTGTGTGTGTGTATGTGTGTGTGTGTATGTGTGTGTGTATGTGTGTGTGTGTGTGTATGTGTGTGTGTGTGTGTGTGTGTGTGTGTGTGTGTGTGTGTGTGTAATACCTATTTTTACTATGCGAGGAGGGAGTTTTCCACTGGTGAGGCCCCATCTTTTGAACACTATACTGTCATACAGCCTCTTGAATGTATGTATGTCGTCTGCATTAACCATGTCCTCAGTGCGTCTGTTCCATTCAGCCACCACTTGTATGCTACAATAGTATTTACATCTTAATGTACAGGTGTCTTAATTTCGTATGTTATGTCCTGTGCTTACTCTGTCCCGGCATCTCTCAATGTGCTGTCCACCCACCACACTCCACTATGTTGATGGCTTTTAAAAACTTAGAGATTTTGAGCAAGTTACCCCTCACTCTTCTCTCTCCCTAGGTGTGTGTGTGTGTGTGTAAATATTGTGGCGCATTAAGAGAGAGGAAACAGATTAGCAGAGAGTGCGTGCATGGCTGTAACCTTTCCTGCTTGGTACTGCGGGACCGGGTGGAGGCCGGCCGGTGAGGGGGGGGGGGGGGGGGTTGAGAGATGTACTGCAACACACACACGCACACACACACACACACACACACACACACACACACACACACACACACACACACACACACACACACACACGTCAAACGATTTTTCATACCCTGGCCTGGCCTGGCCTGGCCTGGTTCCCCAGGCGGGGGAGCTGGAGTGGACGAGCGGCTTATCTGTTCAGCTTGCAGTACCGTCACCTGGGGTTACTGCTGCACGCCACCATTAGCATCTTTAGATCAAGCTTGATAGCCTCATCAGCAGCGCCAGCTAAGCTTACGGAACTGTTGAGGAGAAATGTTGGTAGATAGTGGCTCGCCCCGCCTACAGCAGCATCCGCTCTCTGGCGGCGGTAGCTGCCTGCACGGGGGAGACCCGCAGCCCCAGTATTGCTGGGGTGAACTGTGTGCGGCCGAGCAGTGCTGGAGAGAGCTGTGGGCGGCCGAGCAGTGCTGGAGAGAGCTGTGGGCGGCCGAGCAGTGCTGGGGTGAACTGTGGGCGGCCGAGCAGTGCTGTGGTGAGCTGTGGGCAGCCGAGCAGTGCTGTGGTGAGCTGTGGGCGGCCGAGCAGTGCTGGAGAGAGCTGTGGGCGGCCGAGCAGTGCTGGGGTGAGCTCTGGGCGGCCGAGCAGTGCTGGAGAGAGCTCTGGGCGGCCAGCAGTGCTGTGGTGAACTGTAGGCGGCCGAGCAGTGCTGGGGTGAACTATGGGCGGCCGAGCAGTGCTGTGGTGAGCTGTGGGCGGCCGAGCAGTGCTGAGGAGAGCTGTGGGCGGCCGAGCAGTGCTGGGGAGAGCTGTGGGCGGCTGGGTAATGATAGGGAAAGCTGTGGGCGGCCGAGTAGTGCTAGGGAGAGCTGTGGGCGGCCGAGCATTGCTGGGTGGGAGGCGGCTGGCCATCACCCTGGCACTTGCGCTTGGGTTTACGGTGGTATTGTTCCCTTTACGTTATGCAGGGACTCCGTGCCGCCCCACTCACCCGTCCTTACAGAGTACTGTGCCGCCCGCCACAACTTACCTGCCGCCCACGGTAATGTCCCACCTTCTCCATCCTGCCTGGTGCCCGCTTCATCTTCCTTGTCGCCCACAGTGCCATGCCACCCTGCTCCACCTTACCTCCCGCCCACAGAACTGTGTCGCCCAGCCCCACCATGTCAGCTGCGTAGAGTACTGTGCCGCCCTTCCTGGCCTCGCCTTCCGCCCACAGTACTGTTCCGACCCGCTCCGCCTGCCGCCCTGCCCCGCCCCGCTCTGTCCTACCTGCCGTCCTGCCCCGCCCCGCTCTGTCCTGCCTGCCGCCCTGCCCCGCTGCGTTCCGTCTGCTATGGTGCCCCACCCTGCCCCGCCCCGTTCCCGCCCACAGGAGTGTGCCGCCCCGGCCTGAGCTCAGCTGCTAGTGCAACTACAACTTCATACTTTGATTTGCTTCATGCCGTCGTCAGCGGCAACCTTGTTCATCCTGCCCACCATGTTCATCCTGCCCACCTTGTTCATCCTGCCCACCTTGTTCATCCTGCCCACCTTGTTCATCCTGCCCACCTTGTTCATCCTGCCCACCATGTTCATCCTGGGGGCGGTAGCGCAAAAAGGATTACAGAGGTCACAACGGGTCATTTTGTCACACCCTGGTCGTTGTGGTCCTGGTACATAGGTAGCAGTGGTCGTGCGGGTGTACTGGGTTAACAGTGGTCGTGCGGGTGTACTGGGTTAACAGTGGTCGTGCGGGTGTACTGGGTTAACAGTGGTCGTGCGGGTGTACTGGGTTAACAGTGGTCGTGCGGGTGTACTGGGTTAACAGTGGTCGTGCGGGTGTACTGGGTTAACAGTGGTCGTGCGGGTGTACTGGGTTAACAGTGGTCGTGCGGGTGTACTGGGTTAACAGTGGTCGTGCGGGTGTACTGGGTTAACAGTGGTCGTGCGGGTGTACTGGGTTAACAGTGGTCGTGCGGGTGTACTGGGTTAACAGTGGTCGTGTGGGTGTACTGGGTTAACAGTGGTCGTGTGGGTGTACTAGGTTGACAGTGGTCGTGTGGGTGTACTAGGTTGACAGTGGTCGTGTGGGTGTACTGGGTTAACAGTGGTCGTGTGGGTGTACTAGGTTGACAGTGGTCGTGTGGGTGTACTAGGTTGACAGTGGTCGTGTGGGTGTACTGGGTTAACAGTGGTCGTGTGGGTGTACTAGGTTGACAGTGGTCGTGTGGGTGTACTAGGTTGACAGTGGTCGTGTGGGTGTACTGGGTTAACAGTGGTCGTGTGGGTGTACTGGGTTAACAGTGGTCGTGTGGGTGTACTGGGTTAACAGTGGTCGTGTGGGTGTACTGGGTTAAAAGTGGTCGTGCGGGTGTACTGGGTTAACAGTGGTCGTGTGGGTGTACTGGGTTAACAGTGGTCGTGTGGGTGTTCTTGAGCTTAGATCTTACGTGTAGTGTGATCTCCCCAGGGGAGGAAGTGGGCCACATACAGCGGTACGGGAGGCAAGTTCCTCAGGGAGCGTGTCCCCGCCCGCCCATCCGGCGGAAGTTGCGTAGTGTGGTGGGCGGCCATTGTGTCTGGCGACAACAGGCATCTTGGAGGAGAGGACCTCCAGGTGACCGTGACCACTGGCGCTACTCCCTGCCTGCCCGCCAGCCTGCCTGGCTACGCCCTCTCCCTCCACATCTGCCTACCCGTTCGTGTGTATGCTAGTAGTTTTCCTTTGTGTTAGCCAAGATGGCACGGGTAACGGAATGTCCAAATCAAGGCCATCTCATTACTGCTGTATATATATATATATATATATATATATATATATATATATATATATATATATATATATATATATATATTTTTTTTTTTTTTTTTTTTTTTCATACTATTCGCTATTTCCCGCGATAGCGAGGTAGCGTTAAGAAGAGAGGACTGGGCCTTTGAGGGAATATCCTCACCTGGACCTCTTCTCTGTTCCTTCTTTTGGAAAATTAAAAAAAAAAAAAACGAGAGGGGAGGATTTCCAGCCCCCCGCTCCCATATATATATATATATATATATATATATATATATATATATATATATATAAGCAACATAAGTATAGTAGAAGAACAGGACAAGAATCAAATGCCTTGTTTAATCACGTTAAAAACTATGATCATTGTGTTGACTGGAGTAATGCCATCTCAGTTATTAACTTTTAACTCCAGTACCACGAGAAATATCATTGATTCTTCTATTATTAAATACACAAAGAATTATAATCTTAATATTAGTGATGGTCTATACAAATTGGATAACTTTATTGTTGATAAGATTTGTAAACAGTTCACCTTCTTGTCCACATAATAAGTTTATGATACGCTCGTTGTCTGTCTTGGACAATCGCATGTTTACCAAATGGCGTCCTAGCTACGTGTCTTCGTTGAATATCAACTGACTTAAATTTCTCTTTTGTTTCTCCCCTGATGATGTGATTATTACACGAAAGTGCACTAGGGAACTTATCGTGTTTCATTTTCTCCGTGGACTCATAGGAATATCTTGATCACGCGGAAAACTGTGATCCTTTCCATATATATATATATATATATATATATATATATATATATATATATATATATATATATATATATATATATATATGCCGTAACCTCATCCAGGTATCTTATGTATTGATGAACAACTAGTGAAGGATGAACAGCTGAGTTGACTATGGACCTACAGTCGCAACCAGAATTCGGACTTGTGCGCTAGACCCCGGGTGGCCCCTGAATGCGTCACGATCATCTACAGTTAACGCTACATGAGGGAGGTCCACTTGCGTGTATGTATATGTACGTATCATTTATCTTGTGGGTAATGTATTTGATAAACAACATAAATGGGGAAGAATATAAAGCTCTGGTTGGGATGACCCTGTGGTACGGGGGAGGGGTAGACAAGCGATGTAAACAGACCAGTGAAAGTTAAGAAGGATGCTGTGTTGTGAAGACACGGCATCCTGAGTGGGGAGGCCACAGGTGGAAGTGTGGTCCGGTGGATGATTGCGGCAGGGAAGAACAATGTAAACAACGATGAAAGTGAAAATGTGGACGCCTCAGAGACACAAGGGTCGATCCCCCTGCCACTACCGAACCAGGAGGGGAAACGTGGAGGCTCAGACCTGTGTGTTGCAACTGCCAGATGCTCCACCGTACACCTGTAGAGGCTGTGGGCCTACCAACTCTTTACCTGAGGCATCATTCCTATGTCTTCCTGAAAGTGAACGATGCTGGAATTACTACAGTTTGATCTTAGTACGAGCTGGGGGGGAGATGCATGCACAGCAGCAGCACAGATTTTCAGGAAAGGGGACGAGGAAGGAGAAATTACTTACGCAACGAAATCACCCGAAGTTGGAGGTGGATTATGACGGGAGTTGGAGGGAGGGGAGCGGATGTTGTGTGACCTTCCCAATACATCGTCTGATGACCTTTAGCGGGAGGGGAAGGAAGGGGAGGCCACTACTGGCATGGAATAACTAAATGAAAGTGTAACTGGTCAGTGGCCAGGCCGTCTGACCCAACGTTCGCACCGTAGATATCAAGGGTCGTACCGTAGATATCAAGGGTCGTACCGTAGATATCAAGGGGCGCACCGTAGATATCAAGGGTCGTACCGTAGATATCAAGGGTCGTACCGTAGATATCAAGGGTCGTGCCGAAGATATCAAGGATCGTACCGTAGATATCAAGGGTCGTATCGTAGATATCAAGGGTCGTACCGTAGATATCAAGGGTCGTACCGAAGATATCAAGGATCGTACCGTAGATATCAAGGGTAGCGCCGTAGATATCAAGGGTCGCACCGTAGATATCAAAGGTCGTACCGTAGATATCAAGGGTCGCACCGTAGATATCAAAGGTCGTACCGTAGATATCAAGGGTCGCACCGTAGATATCAAGGATCGTACCGTAGATATCAAGGGTCGTACTGTAGATATGAAGGGTCGCGCCGTAGATATCAAAGGTCGTACCGTAGGTATCAAGGGTCGTACCGTAGATATCAAAGGTCGTACTGTAGATATCAAGGGTCGCGCCGTAGATATCAAAGGTCGTACTGTAGATATCAAGGGTCGCGCCGTAGATATCAATGGTCGTACCGTAGATATCAAGGGTCGTACCGTAGATATCAAGGGTCGTACCGTAGATATCAAGGGTCGTACCGTAGATATCAAGGGTCATACCGTCAGGGGATTATTAGCCTGACCGGAAGAATAGTGTTATGCTGGTACCTGCCGCTCACACTGTGGTGAGGGACGGGTTGGTGATCATCACTGCCATACATCTTGGTAAGTGCCGTAGCTTGACACATGCAGTGTATCAGCAGTGACTGCTTATCCAGCCCGATCGCTGCTCCCATACCTGGCTGGACCTGCTTACTGGTGACTAGGCTGTAGACTTACACCATACATGACGGTACTCCGTGACGGGCTGTAGACTCTCACCCTACGTGACGGTGCTCCGTGACGGGCCGTAGCCTCACCTCACATCATGATGCTCCTCATATCTGATTAGATAAGACCACGGGAAAAATGGAGGGGGTGTGGCAGGGTAGTGTTGACAAACAGTGGAAGGCCCGCGGTAAGCAAGGAATAATGGGCACGGGGTCGCTACACCAGCGCGGGGCGAGCCACACTTGCCTCACTATGACGCACCGCACCTCTGGTCGGCAGGTTTACCACCATAGAGTTTAGGGCTGAGAAACACTCGACTGCTTTTGTTGAGTAATCTGAAGTGACATGATTACAGGAGTTGTTTGCTGTCGTCTGACTGCCTTCTTCCAGATTGGTGGACTATGTGTATGTTATAAAGATCCGTCAGAAACTTTTCGTGTATTGCCTATCTTTCTGTATGAGATATAGTCTGTTGTTAACACTTTATGGTTATTAAAAGATATGCATTCAACCATGTGAGAGTATATATGTTATTGATTAAGTATACCTGTGTGAAAAAGCCTCCAAGTGGAGACGAGTATTTTAACAGAACACGAGTGAATGCACGGCGCCTCCTGCCACCTTGTGTACCCGTCAGTCATGCGCCACACAGGTCTGCTTGCATCAGCTGCTCTCCCACCGTCACCACCAGGTCCTCCAGCGTTACCAGCTGGCTCCGCACGAGCTGGGAACTCCGGCTGTCCATCTGTTGGTACAAGCAGTGGCACATCACAATACCCGTAACTTGGCAACTCTAGTATTGATGCAGCAGTCACATGCACGAAACCTTGGCTGCAGTAGTGGCTGTGTCCGAGGCAAGGATACTGTGGCTGCAGGTGTGACCATCTGGGAGAACATGGAAAAAAATGGACAATAGAACCCGTTGGCACATTTCAAGGTTACCTGTTTTTGAACTTATATCTACTTATTTGTATTGCTAAGTGGATGAGATAAAGATAGAACAGTAAGAAGGCTGCCTCCCCCACCCTCCACTCCTTACTGCACCAGCAGCTGGCGGGATGAAGTACTGAGTATAGCATATTACGGAAGCCTGGTTGATGGTGTCACGGTAGGAGGAGGCTGAGAGCCAGGGCTGCGTGATGGGAGGTCCTCCTCCTCCTCGGCCCAACTAACGGTGTGAGATGATGAGATGAATGTTGGAGTCGGCGACTGTGACTGTGACCTGAGCGTTACTCTTCTGGTTGTGAAGATGTGCTGCTCGTGCACGTGACAGTGTAGTGACGTCTGGCCCGAGTATTTGGGGGGGGGGGGGGGGCGCTGTAGGCGTCGGCTGGGCACAGGAGGGAATGTGGGGGTGGGGAGAGCAGGTGTGAGCAGGACAGGCAGATAGACCGGCAGGTAGCAGATGAACAGTTCCACTCGCTCGCTGCTGCTGTTGCTCCAGTTTCTACCTGGCTAACTCCGCGTGCGTAGACATTCGCGTCACGGGTCTGGTGCCACAGTTGTTATGGATGACCCCACGGTACACAGACCATCATGACGGGGTGTAGACCCTGCGTTACACAGACCATCATGACGGGGTGTAGACCCTGCGTTACACAGACCATCATGACGGGGTGTAGACCCTGCGTTACACAGACCATCATGATGGGGTGTAGACCCTGCGGCACACAGACCATCATGACGGGGCGTAGGTGGTATGTAGATTATCATAAGTAGACGTCCAGGTCTGTGTTCCAGAAGTTAACCTCTTGTAATGGTATATGTAATGGTATTCCGATAAATCGACTCACTACGTGGGTACCGCTGTGTTCTCGGCTCATGGTACGTAACGCGTGGTGAGGGGTGTGGACCTGAGCAGATCATGGTTTTATACCGTCACAGCTGCAGTACCCACATCGCCCGTCACAGATTGGAAGTACGAAGCATCTCGTCGAGTGAGGGGTCTGGGCTTACGCAGGGGTGAGGGTGCAGGGAGTGTGGGGGCGCGGCGTCAGTGTGCGTGTGGCAGCTGGCGGAGGTGGTGTGGCCGCTCTCTCCGTCCCGCCGTGCAGGGCCGCCTACCCCACACCTGTGAGATGGCTCCTGCCCTCGCTGGACAGGAACTGCCATCCAGTGATTTCCTCTTAGGTTACCTAGGCCTATGTGACGCAGTTTTCATGTACCTAAAGTGAATTACCTATGGGCAACACAGACTGGTTTGAAGTGGTTTACTTATGTGACGTGATATCCATAAAGTGCCCAAATATACCAGAATTGACTGGCAAACATTACTCCCATGCATGAATGTGCTTCACTGTTTTTGACCTTATGACCCCGGTTAACCTGGGGTGTGTACCTGTTTCCCTCATGCATTTAATATATGACATCCCCAATGTATCGTGTCACACAGACCCACACTGACTTGATGTGATTAATAATGACATTTTCAGAATTCTTCAGTGATGTAGAGTTGATGTGGCCAAACTCAGCTTAATGATGTTCACATTGATATTGGTTTTAATTAGAGTGACTTGCCATACATCATACATTAATGAGGGACTCTGAATGCCCACCCAAAGTAATATGCTAATGAGTTATACTCACACGTCGTAGAGTGTCGGATGAATGAGGAATGCATTAGTAAGGCGCCTCGCGTCACAATAGCGTACTCACAGGAACGTAGCTTGACGGGAAACTGTGTGAATTAGGAGAAAGCAAGAATTGTCAAGGGTTGGTACCGACGTGTTAGCATGGGAGGATATGAAGATGCTGTAGTTCACCTGTGTGGGAGGTATGGGTGGGTTGGTTCCTGGTGAAGGCGACAGAAGCAGCGGGTCGGATCGGCAGAGCGTTGGAAGGGGCGGGTTGGTAACCGATGGTTGTGGTGTGTCTGTAGTGGATCTGTTTCGTTAAGTTGTTTAGGAAGAAGGGGTGGGACTAAAGGCAACAAACACAAGGACAACATTATTGTTACGGAAGGTAAATGTCTGGTCATCTGTGTTGGAATTTGTTGATTACAAAAGGATCTCAAAATATAAGTGGAAAAAAAAGGTAAAAATATTTTTGTCTTTTTTCCCTTGCAAGTTGACGGCTCTGTGAGTGACATGTACAATCCTTCCGCATGAATTGATGTGACGAAAGCCTTTCCCTTGTGGTGTGGTAACCTCATGTCCACAGGAGAGAGGGTCCGTGAAGCCCAGGAAACAGTTAGACCGAACCAGGAGAGGTTTTTTTTCCTGTCAGACGTGCTTGTCACCGCCTGGCTCTTATGTACCTCTGGTCCCCTTGCGCTCACCTGCCTGCAACAAGGTGCCTGTCGAACACATCCACAGTGTGTAGGGACCGTGACCTCCTGTCTCAGCACCTACAGCGTCACATTGGGTGAGATCTTATGTTCACCTTGTGGGTCAGAACGCCGCCTCGACCAGCCAACCAGGGAGGCAGGGCACCGCTCACCTGCCTGGCTGACTTTTCCTGGTCACGTGTGGCGGACTCACTGAGTAATGCTCCTCATAGATTCATTAGCTACGGCTCAGCGGTGTGGTGTTCCCCTCCCGTAGAGAGACGAGAAAGTGGAGAGGAATCGTCCGCGTGTGGCGACGTAGTCGTGGAGCGTGATGGCGTCGGAGGCACCAGCTCTGAGGTCCTCTGTACCAGCCCGACGCAAGGGCTTCTTAAACCCAGAATCCCGGGCACTGCTGACGTGCACCACGTCTTGCTGATAACCTGGACCAGTGTACTGATGGAACACGTGCACAAAGTGACTGTGGACCGTATTGCCAGAGACCTGGACCACTGCACCGATGGAACACCTGCACAGGAAGTGTACCATGCACCGTATTGCCAGAGACCTGGACCAGTGTGCTCGAGGAAGACCTGAGCAGGAAATATACCCTGGACCGTAATGGCAGTAACATGGACCAGAGTACCAACAGAAGAAGCTCCTGGGCAAGATTTGTATTCCTTCGGGTACACAAAATATGAAGGTTGCAAAAAGATTGATGCTGATTACTCATGTTTGACCTCCCAAGAGCACGTCCTATGGTGGTTGAAGGTGACAGTGCTAGTCAGGTGTTGGATGAAGATGACAGTTCAGGAACAGGTGATGGAAGATGATTGCTGTAGTTGGTTGTTAGGTGAAGTTGACAGTGCTGCTACATATGGTAGGTGGAGGTGACATTGCTACAGTCAGGTGATGGGTGAAAGTGACAATGCTACAGTCGGATGGTGGATAAAAGTGATCCCTTTACAGTCGAGTGGTGAGTGAAGGTGACAGCCCTTCAGTCAGACGATGGATGAAAGTGATCGTGCTATAGTCTGATAGTGGTTGAAGGTGACAGCGAGAATGAAGTCGCGTGACGGTGAGAATGAGAACCAGAGGGCGTGTGCGGTGAGCATGATAACCAGAGAGAATATGACGGTGAGAATGAGGACCAGAGGGCGTGTGACGATGAGAATGAGAACCAGAGAGATTGTGACGGTGAGAATGAGGACCAGAGGACGTGTGACCGTGAGAATGAGAACCAGAGGGCGTGTGATAGTGGTAAGAAGAACCAGAGGGTGTGTCAGGGTGACCGTCAGACTGTCACAAAGTATGTGGTGGTAACAGTAAAGCGCTGTACAGGTTTTGTGTGTGTGTGAGGTGAGGGAGCGGTGGCTGTAGTGGAGCCTGCTACTGCAACTTGCTGCCGAGTACGGGAATCAAACGCCTTAATAGGCTGCGCCGCAACCACGCCATCATACAGGTTATGTCTCACGGCTCGAATGGTGAGGACCAGGCCGGCCACAACCACGCCATCACACGGCTTGTCTCATGGCTTGGGTAGTGAGGACCTGGCCGGCCACAACCACGCCATCATACAGGTTACGTCTCACGGCTCGAATGGTGAGGACCAGGCCGGCCACAACCACACCATGATACGGCTTGTCTCATGGCTTGGGTGGTGAGGACCAGGCCGGCCACAACCACACCATGATACGGCTTGTCTCATGGCTTGGGTGGTGAGGACCTGGCCGGCCACAACCACACCATGATACGGCTTGTCTCATGGCTTGGGTGGTGAGGACCTGGCTGTCATTGTCAACGCAGTAAAGGCCCAAATGAGGCAGCCTGTTGCCTCATCAGCTTCGCCAATTGTAGGCCGTTTCAACAAGAAGACCAGACTGGTGATTGTAATGGTGGCGGGTTAGGCTGACGTGGGCGGTCAGGTTAGGTTGACGTGGGCAGCCAGGATGGGCTGACGTGGGTGGTTAGGATGGGCTGACGTGGGCGGCCAGGATGGGCTGACGTGGGCGGTCAAGGTAGGCTGACGTGGGTGATCGGGGTAGGCTGACGCGGGATGTGAGGGTGGACATGACGCTGACGATGAGGATGGGCATGACATGGTGTGGGTGGGCATGACGGTGAGGATGGGCATGACATGGTGTGGGTGGGCATGACATGGTGAGGATGGGCATGACGGTGAGGGTGGGCATGAGACAGGTGGTGACAATATGTGGTTAGTGAGGTTTGAGGGAGTTGGATTATGTCTAACTTGTTTTGTAATGGTGATGTCGGCTGAGAGAGAGAGAGAGAGAGAGAGAGAGAGGCATGGGGACGACAACACAGCACTTTACTGAGTCCAGAGATGATGTAGCTCAAGCAGGAGTCGCGTACAAGATGTGCGTCGTTGTTTGGGTCTGGCAGTGAAGCTACGGGAGAGGTAGCGTGCCAAGGCCCCGGGGTTCGTGCTGCAGACAGAGGGAGGAGTTACCGAAGTCCCGTAGCTTTGCTGCCGGTGCGATTCTTCGGGAAGTGCAACGGTTTCCGTGGTTGAGTCGTACAGCAGGGGTAGAGGTCGGCGTTGGAGACGTCCCGCAGGGACCTTGTCGGCAGGGGAGGGTGTCGAAGTCACCTGAGGGTGGAGGGGGAGCTGTCATTCATGATAGGAAAGCCTTACTGACGGACGTTACCACGTGTACAGGCACGCTTCAACGTCCAAGAGCTGGTGGGTTGGCTACCGAGCACACGCAAGTGGCTGCCGCAGGGGTATTTACGGACGGCCAGGACGCGCCACACTCCGCGGGTGGTGACGACGGAACGGGAACAGCAACCCAAGTGGGGCACTGCGGAGGAGGAGGAGGAGGAGGAGTGGGAGTCCAGATGAGGCAGAACTCTCATTACGAGGGTCAAGACCGTCCACGTGCTCCGGGTACTGGGTCAGTTACCTGGCGAGGTCACCTGAGGTCCTTCGAGTGTAATGTTGATTATTTGATGATGTAATGAAAGTGAACCAGTTATCTGAGGTTGGCCGCCGCTGCCAGGAAGCTTACGCAGAACATACGTGGTGACGTTGGCAGATGTTGCGACACTCGGTACTCGCTCATCCTGGCAATCCTGCACACGGCACTCATTCTGTTAATCCTGCCCACGGCACTCTTCCTGGCAATCTTGCACACGGCACTCATCTTGGCATTCCTGCACACAGCTCTCATCCTTTTAATCCTGTATACGGCGCTCATCCTGGTAATTCGGCACATGGCACTTATCCTGTTAATCCCACACACGGCACTCGTCCTAGCAATCCTACACACGGCACTCATCCTGGCAACCCTGCACACGGCACTTATCCTGTCAGTCCTGCACACGGCACTCATCCTGACACTCCTACACACGGCACTCATCCTAGCAGTCCTGCACGCGGCACTCTTCTTAGCAATCCTACACACGGCACTAATCCTTGCAATCCTGCACACGGCACTCATCCTGGCAATCCTGCACACGGCATTCATCCTGGCAATGCTGTACACGGCACACACTGCACTCAACCTAGCAATCCTGCACACGGCATTCATCCTGGCAATCCTGCAAACGGCGCTCATCCTAGCAATCCTACACACGGCACTCATCCTAACAATCCTACACACGCCACTCATCCTGGCAATCCTGCACACGGCACTCATCCTGGCAATCCTACACACGGCACTCATCCTAGCAATCCTGCACACGGCACTCATCCTGACACTCCTACACACGGCACTCATGCTAGCAGTCCTGCACACGGCACTCTTCCTAGCAATCCTACAGACGGCACTCATCCTTCCAATCCTGCACACGGCACTCATCCTTCCAATCCTACACACGGCATTCATTCTGGCAATCCTACAAACGGCGCTCATCCTAGCAATCCTACACACGGCACTCATCTTAACAATCCTACACACGGCACTCATCCTAGCAATCCTGCACACGGCACTCATCCTGGCAATCCTACACACGGCACTCATCCTAGCAATCCTGCACACGGCACTCATCCTAGCAATCCTACACACGGCACTCATCCTGGCAATCCTACACACGGCACTCATCCTAGCAATCCTGCTCACGACACTCATCCTAGCAATCCTACACACGGCACTCATCCTAGCAATCCTACACACGGCACTCATCCTAGCAATCCTGCACACGGCACTCATCCTGGCAATCCTACACACGGCACTCATCCTCGCAATCCTGCACACGGCACTCATCCTAGCAATCCTATACACGGCACTCATCCTAGCAATCCTACACACGGCACTCATCCTAGCAATCCTGCACACGGCACTCATCCTAGCAATCCTGCACACGGCACTCATCCTAGCAATCCTACACATTATCAACGCATTTATTTTGTCACAGTAAACCATGTTCTCGGCCTTCCATTTGTCCTTCAATGTCAGCCAGTGTGAGAGTTATCCTGTTGGCCGCCTCTGCCCCTTACATACGTATCCGTCAGTCTTGAACCATCTTGTAGACCCCGCCTCGGCCCGGTCTGGCCTTCTCCCTCCGTGATTATGTTTAGATGTGCTGGAGATATGTTTGCGGCGGGTGTGGTGTATGTGAGGGTGGTGTAGCGGTGGATCGAGCTTGCCGGCATCTGGTCCTCGCAGGCGATGCCTCCTGCACTCAGCCACGGGCGGAGGGAGGGTAGCGGGTCTGTGTACGGGACGGGAGGATCACAGGGTGTGTATGGTATACGTGGCGGAGGAGGAGCAGCAGCAGCAGGAAGATGGTGCAACACTCGGTGTATATATGTGTGTCTATGTGGTCAAAGGAGACAAGTAAGGTCACTCGGTGTGTACTTAGATCATGAAGGGAGAGAAGGCCACTCGCTTTGTAAGGCGAGGTCAAGGAGACCAAGGAGAATTATGTATGTGGGTTGTGCACCATACTTGGCAGCGTTGGCGGTGGAGCAAACACGGAGGGTGACAGGCTGACCCACCCACCCACCCCACTCTTCCTGCACGAGGGAGGAGGAGGAGTGGGGAATAGATTTATAGATAAATAGATAGACGGCGAGAGATAAGGGGGGGGAGAGAGATAGACGGCGAGAGATAAGGAGAGAGAGAGAGAGAGAGAGAGAGAGAGAGAGAGAGAGAGAGAGAGAGAGAGAGAGAGAGAGAGAGAGTAATAAATATAGACTGATAGAGAGAGAGGAGCAGGTCTCGGGTACAAAATCATTATAAGGGATAAAGGGCGTCGTGTTGCTGTAGTGGTGCAGCTGGGGCCGTGCCGACTCCTTGTTGGGCCCTTCTTGATGTGCTGGGGTGTAGTGGCTGGTGCTGTGGTCGGTGCTAGGGTGTTGTGGCTGGTGCTGTGGTCGGTGCTGGGGTGTTGTGGCTGGTGCTGGGGTGTTGTGGCTGGTGCTGTGGTCGGTGCTGGGGTGTTGTGGCTGGTGCTGTGGTCGGTGCTGGGGTGTTGTGGCTGGTGCTGGGGTGTTGTGGCTGGTGCTGTGGTCGGTGCTGGGGTGTTGTGGCTGGTGCTGTGGTCGGTGCCGGGGTTTTGTGGTCGGTGCTGAATGTGTGTCATGGTAGGCTTGTGTGCTGGTCGTGTTAGTGGCAGCGTGGGGAGTGGTGGTTGAGGTGGTGTGAGGGGCGTCAGGATGGGGTCTGTGGTATTGTGCTATACCAGTGTAGTGTGGTTGACGGCGGTGAGGTGGCATAAATGGTGCTGGGGCTGTGTGCTTAATACTGGCATTGAGTTTGTGGTGCAGGTCTATTGTGTATATCTTGGATTTAGGGGATAAAAAAAGAGAGAGAGGTGGGGGGAAGAAATAAAATATCATAGTTCATAAAACTAGCGGAAGGGTGACCACTGAAACAGACCCCGGACTCACCTAATGCAGAACCCTGCAACAGTGGCGGGTCCTCTGCGACGTTGTTAAATGACCGTGTCGTATGAAATGATGGTTGCTTCCCGCGCAGTTTGAAGGTGGAGTGATGAAGAGGAAGTAGAAGGATCTCTGAGCATTGACGAGTATTCTGCTGTGGTCGTCCATGTAACATTTGTGTATACGAATCCTAGGGGTTAGCTTAAAGGGGAACTCAGTCATACCAAACACCTGCCAGGAAGATCAGGTATATTTATTTATGATATTACGAAGCGCACCGTCCAGGGCGTGTCCTGCAGGAGGTGTGGGAACTCATGTGGCAGGTTTTCAGTTCAGTTCCCCTCACTTGGGTCTCGGAGATCGGGAATATAGATGTGGTGATCAGTCAGTTCTGGGGTTGCCCTGATAGGGCCGTTCTGTGGCGTTGCAGCAGAGCCCTGGTGTTCCTTAGGGCTGTATAGTCTCTCTCAGTGTGTCCTGAAGTACTCCTAGGACCCCGTGATGTCTGCCAGTGTGGGGAAGACTGTAGGACCCCGTGGTATCTGTCAGTGGTGGCACAGACTGCAGGGTCCTGTAGTGTATGTCAGTGGTGGCACAGACTGCAGGGTCCTGTGATATATGTCAGTGGTGGCACAGACCGCAGGGTCCTGTGATGTATGTCAGTGGTGGCACAGACCGCAGGGTCCTGTAGTGTATGTCAGTGGTAGCACAGACCGCAGGGTCCTGTAGTGTATGTCAGTGGTAGCACAGACCGCAGGGTCCTGTAGTGTATGTCAGTGGTGGCACAGACTGCAGGGTCCTGTAGTGTATGTCAGTGGTGGCACAGACTGCAGGGTCCTGTGATATATGTCAGTGGTGGCACAGACTGCAGGGTCCTGTGGTGTATGTCAGTGGTGGCACAGACTGCAGGGTCCTGTAGTGTATGTCAGTGGTGGCACAGACCGCAGGGTCCTGTAGTGTATGTCAGTGGTGGCACAGACTGCAGGGTCCTGTGATATATGTCAGTGGTGGCACAGACCGCAGGGTCCTGTAGTGTATGTCAGTGGTGGCACAGACTGCAGGGTCCTGTGTTGTATGTCAGTGGTGGCACAGACTGCAGGGTCCTGGAGTGTATGTCAGTGGTGGCACAGACTGCAGACAGGGTCGTAGGGCGTCTGCTGGTGGAGACAGAGGGTGTCCGGCCTAGTGGCTGGTTGCGGTGAGGCGCTAGGGAAGCTGGCGCCACTGGGATATTGAGATGTCAACACTGGTTAATCAGAGTAGAGCAGGCGTGGCTGGGAGAGTGACCCTTAGTTGGTAACTACTCGCTCCTCACCGCTGGTCACAACACCACACACACACACACACACACACACACACACACACACACACACACACACACACACACACACACACACACGTCCAGGGTGGTGCACATGCGGGTACACCTTGCCAGTACGATACACACGACGTTGACAGGGCGGTGTACACATGGGGTACTGTGATAAAGGGACACACCCGCTACGGTAGACCTGTAAGCCACAGTGAGCAGTTTAAGGCAGGCCAGGAGGGTTTACAGAAGCGTGTGGCCGGCGGCTGCCTGGCATGGAAGATTGATTGGCTTGGAATTGATGGCTCCTGGTGCGCTGGGGACCAAACTCAAGTGTGTATCTGGACGTTTTCTCTCAAGGGAGATTTTTTCGGAGGGGTGGGGAAAGTCTGGGGATTTTGTGTGTACAAAGAAGTGAAAATATTTTATATATATAGAGAGAGAAAGGGAGGAGTGAAGGTGTCATATACACAGAGGGAGCGCGAGGTGTCGTTCTTCTCTGTGTGCAGAGATGGAAAGTGTTCCAAAAGATATTTTATACAAAGACGTAGAAATGTGTAGGTGTTTCATCCAGAGGAAGGAGTGAAGGTGATATGCAAGGAGTGTAGAGTTGGGGAGAGAGAGAGAGAGAGAGAGAGAGAGAGAGAGAGAGAGAGAGAGAGAGAGAGAGAGAGAGAGAGAGGAGCGTAGGTGTTTTACGAAGCGAGTGGGAGGGTGTGGCCTTTTGATGGTGTTTTACGTGCAAGGCGGGTGTATGCAGGTGTTTTATACACAGTTGGGCGGATGTATCGTTGAGGGGTGTGTGGGGAGGAGTATGTGTTATGAAGAAGGGCGAGGGAGCTGCCAGTGTTTCTTGTGTGGATCTGATGGTGTATTTTGGTGCTGGTTGTATGTGCTGGGAGGGTATATAGCTGACGGCTGCTGGACCTACTGCAGCCTCAAGAGTCACAAAGCTCTAGGTGTAACACGGGAGTTACGTACCTGCAGATGAAACACGGGAGTTACGTGGCTCTAGATGTAACACGGGAGTTACGTACCTGCAGATGTAACACGGGAGTTACGTACCTGCAGATGAAACACGGGAGTTACGTGGCAGTAGATGTAACACGGGAGTTACGTACCTGGAGATGAAACACGGGAGTTACGTGGCTGTAGATGTAACACGGGAGTTACGTACCTACAGTTACGTAGCTCCAAATATAAAATTAGAATTACGAAAAAACGTTTGTATTTTGTTCATTTCTGGCGAGTGTATGTAAAACGTAAATTTGATGTTTACAGTGATCATATCGTAAGACTATAGTGAAACTGTTGTATATATGAAGATGATATAGACGAGCGGGTATAGTGAGGACGATGATGATCAAGCCTGCCCACGTGATGGTGAGGGAGAGTGAGGAGTGAGTTTGTCTGGGCATGAGGTGATCTGGCAGAGGCCGGCACCTTGACACCGTCACACTGGCCTCCTCCTGGGACTGCGGCCCGGGCCTCAGGCTCACCATGCCCCACACCCTCGGCAACTCGGCCACGCTGCCCGCGCGTGCGCGTCGCCGCAGCCGCAGCACCGGCCGCAAGCTGTCCCAGTGTTTGTCGCCGCCTGCGGCAGATTACTCCGATGCTGAAAATACAGGTACTGACCCACTCCTTTGACACCCATCCCCCTACTGTATTAATACACTTTAATGCCTTCAGAAATGTAATAGATTATATCTTAACTGTATAAATATGTCTACCATGAATTTCCTTGGTATTTTATTGGTATGTATGTATGTATGATCTTAGGTTAGTGTGTATGTATGATCTTAGGTACTGTGTTAGTGTGTATGTGTGATCTTAGGTACTGTGTTAGTGTGTATGTATGATCTTAGGTACTGTGTTAGTGTGTATGTGTGATCTTAGGTACTGTGTTAGTGTGTATGTATGATCTTAGGTACTGTGTTAGTGTGTATGTATGATCTTAGGTACTGTGTTAGTGTGTATGTGTAATCTTAGGTACTGTGTTAGTGTGTATGTATGATCTTAGGTACTGTGTTAGTGTGTATGTGTAATCTTAGGTACTGTGTTAGTGTGTATGTGTAATCTTAGGTACTGTGTTAGTGTGTATGTGTAATCTTAGGTACTGTGTTAGTGTGTGTCAGTCAGTATGGCAAGATTACAGACACTGAAGTGGAGGATGGGCTGTACACTGGACCATCTGGTCCTGTACTGATTAATCTTCCCCAATAATTCATTAATCACTTTACACCTTTACTGATCCCGCTTATTTACTACTTCATTCATCAATTTTACAGATTTATTGACCAGTCTTCTCTGTTGCTTTGATGATCACTCCTCTTTACTAGTGTACTATTCACTTTTCTCCATATCTTTACTGACCACTTTACTGCATTACTGAATACTTAACTACTTTACTGACCACTTTACTGCATTACTGAATACTTCAGCACTTTACTGACCACTCTTCGCTACTACCATTACTTTACATGTTTTCACACATGGCAACAGAAGTGTGCATAACGGGATCACCTGGCGACAGATGCCACAAATACACCACATTTCCTGACCTGAAAGCTGTATTTGTCCGCCACACGCATCGCCCTTGAGCATGTAAAAATCATCATCACAGACAGCTTAATTATGTCTGATTCCTTATCCTCACTACCTGGCCTGAAGACCCAGAGACCACGATACAACATGGTGGTCTCTGAGGCCAGAGACCACGATACAACATGGTGGTCTCTGAGGCCAGAGACCACCATACAACGTGGTGGTCTCTGAAGCCAGAGACAGACATGTGAGCATTATTGTTCCAGGGATTCACACCAAATGGTAGTGGATCCCCCTCTCACACACAGGCCTCCACGAGCATAACAAGGCTGATGCTTGAGCCAAACTTGCACTAGGTAGAGAGGCTTTTGGTCACAGCATTGGGTTTTGTCTGTCAAAAGTCTCAAGATTGTGATTACGAAGGAGCCAACAGATCTACTTGAAGCAGACAGACGGGTGAAGACAGGCACTATTGCATCCATTACCCATCACTGTGGAATGTGTCAGGTCACACCTGTGTGTGGGGAAGGTAACAAGATCACAACACTACAAAATGTCATAGCTACACTAAGGCTGGGTCATGGGTAGTAGCCTACCTTAATGGTGGTAACACACCTTCCTAGAACTAGACCGCGCCACAAACAGGCTAGGCGGACGACCATTTACGATCGTTTCCTATTCCTTCTTCGCCACAATGACAGCCTTTCTTTTCTTTCTTTCTCGTCTGAACCCAAGACTTTCACGGGACGATGTAAGTGACGAGTATATTGATGGCTCAGGCAGTAGTGAGAGGGAGGGCGTGTCGGGGACTTTCACCGTTGTGTTTGATACTTCATGCAGAACTTCCGTTACACTCTCTCTCTCTCTCTCTCTCTCTCTCTCTCTCTCTCTCTCTCTCTCTCTCTCTCTCTCTCTCTCTCTCTCTCTCTCTCAGAATCGTGAATTGTATTGTATGACGTCTTGTATTATACATGTATATGAAAGAGTTGGTTTGTTGCAAGAAGTTAAAACGTGGAAGCATCACCACACTTACACCATCCTCCCCACACACACACCACCCTCCCCACATATATCAGACTGCCCCCTCCCCCAACACACACATACACCATCACACAGATACCAGCTTCCCCACAAATCACATAAACACCATCCCCCAGACACCATCCTCCCCACAGACATGATCATCCAAACTCTATCCTTCCCACAAACACCATCACCCAGACACCATCCTCCCCACAGACACCATTATAGGGGACAACAGCCACCTCAGAAAGGCCCCCGCCATGTTCCGTCCCACACCTGCAGGAAGGAAGTTTTTCCCCTGCCGTGTGACAGGGTAGATTGCTCCCCCACACGAGGAAAATAGACCCTACATTTTTCCCTATGTTTAGACTGGACCAGTTGCTCCCTCGGTCGCTCCTCCGTGAGAGGACTTCTCATATTAACTCATCTGAGATACTGTCAGGGAGATGGCTGGGCATGTGGACGCCTGGCAGACTCCCCAGTGTTGTTTTTATCTCCCGACGTCTGTGTCTCCCTCAGGGGGGGATGCTGGGGCCTCTTTCCTTTCCGGGCTTTGTTATGATCGGCCGGGCTCCTCCCCATCCTGCCCTCCTGGCCCCGTTGTGCCCTCCCCTCCCCTACTGCATCCTGACGCTCTGTATGTATGCTTTGCCGCCCCTGTTGCCTGTGTATCTGCCGGGCTGTGAGGGCCATATATCGTCGTGGTGTTTATGTAATGTAGAATCAACACCGAAATCTTAGGACCATAGTTACGGCCACAGAACATGGGATCCCCGTGGTGCGCAGCGGGCCGTCATGCAAGGACACCTAGCTCCTTCCATGACCGAAGATAGAAGCTGTGAACACCTCAGGAACTGCACGATGGTTTTCTGCTTGAGGAAAATGATTCCCGGACGTGCACCACCAGCGACCAGCATCTGCTCTCCCGTGCCACCCTCTACGTGTCGTGCAGCGGATTATAATTCGTCTTCCATTTTGGTTGTGTCGTCCCGCTCTGAGCTCTCTAGATACAAGTAGAGGAAGTCAGGGTCGTGCATATTATTATGACCAGACCGGTAGACGTTGTGGCTCATAATGACTATGATACTCTCCCTCCACCCAGCTCAGTCTCTCACTTGCACACACTACAGAGGAAAGTGGCCTCGCCTCCCTACTCACCCTCCCAGGTACACAGACTTGCCTGTACTCGCAGCTCAGCAGTACACCTCCAGCCTGGTACAGGTAAGGTAGATGGCTCGCTGCCACCAGTGCCGGCTGTAGGCACCTCACAGGTCATGGAGTGTACCAAACCCTTTGTTGACCTCCTGTAATCGCTTTGCGCTGCCGCTCGCAGGATGAGCATGGGGCGCAGAATAGATTTTACCGATGCTACTGGCATAAGTCAATCGATCTATGTGTCAGAATTATGTCCACTTTGACTCCGTAACTTTAGCTGTAACATATAAACACAAGCATTGATAAAAGAGAAGGGGGGAATTCAGGATATTTGCTTCAAAACATGTGAAATGTAGTCATGCCTGCCTTGCGAAGTTAGGATAAGTTATTCTGTATGCAGATTAGATTGTGGTTACTTGGTATAATATATGTAAGAAAGCTCAGCCTGGCCTTGGGGTTGGTGAAGCCTGGCGGTACCTTCTTGGACCGAGTTCCTGTGAGACAGACAGTTTGAACACCCAGCTGGTGGGTTCTGGCTGATGCTGTGGAAACAAACGTCCAGCTGATGGAGTTACTTGATAGTATATAAACAAACATCCACCGAGCTGTTGGAGTCAGCTGATGGTTCGTAAATACGAGTCAGCTGATAGTTCATAAACACAAGTCAGCTGATGGTTCATAAACGCCCATCTGTTGGAGTAAGCTGATGGTGTATAAACAAACATCCACCCGGGTCTTGGAGTCAGCTGATGGTGTATAAACACCCGCTCAGGTGTTGGAGTCAGCTGATGTTTTAACACCGGTGCTGGTACGGCTCTGCCACCCTCAGAAGAAATAAATTGATGGATTCCATTGGTAATGGTTCCATCTCTAGGAAAAAAAAAACTAATCTTCTTACTAGTAAAATGGACTGTGATTATGTAAGTCTTATCTGTACAGCTCCTCCTCCTTAGTCTCCCATCGTTGCTTTAACAATGGTTCTGTAGCCCAGACCTCACCGTGCCACTTGTGACGTCAACAAGCTAGAGAAGAAAATGGTAAAGTAGGCCTTGCTGGGTCTCTGTGTCCCTGTACTCGTGCCACCATGACGGTCCCCTGCCTCACCTCAGGTCATCATCACGGTCCCCTGCCTCACCTCAGGTCATCATCACGGTCCCCTGCCTCACCTCAGGTCACCATGACGGTCCCCTGCCTCACCTCAGGTCATCATGACGGTCCCCTGCCTCACCTCAGGTCATCATGACGGTCCCCTGCCTCACCTCAGGTTATCATGACGGTCCCCTGCCTCACCTCAGGTCATCATGACGGTCCCCCTGCCTCACCCATCATGACGGTCCCCTGCCTCACCTCAGGTCATCATGACGGTCCCCTGCCTCACCTCAGGTCATCATCACGGTCCCCTGCCTCACCTCAGGTCATCATGACGGTCCCCCTGCCTCACTTCAGGTAACATGACGATCTTTTGTCTCTTTAGGTCACGTGTTGGTGACCTGTCCGATTTCAGGTCACCATGACGATCTAGTGGACGTGATGAAGTCTGACAACCTTGCTCCCGTCGAATGATGTTTGTATATGTAAAAGCGTGGTGGCTGAGCACCTGTGGTTCCTCAGACTCGTGTGATATGAGTTAGGAGGTGAGGGAGTATCAGTCGTCATTAGGTGAAGACCACAGCATACCGTCTGTGGCTGCATTTTCGACCAGGACGGAGACAGATCAGCCAGTAGGCAGTGTGTTAGGGTTGAAGTGGTCGTTGCTTCACGCCTCTGGGACGAGGGATTGTTGCTTCACGCCTCTGGGACGAGGGTTCGTTGCTTCACGCCTCTGGGACGAGGGTTCGTTGCTTCACGCCTCTGGGACGAGGGTTCGTTGCTTCACGCCTCTGGGACGAAAATTCGTTGCTTCACGCCTCTGGGACGAGGGTTCGATGCTTCACGCCTCTGGGACGAGGGTTCGATGCTTCACGCCTCTGGGACGAGGGTTCGTTGCTTCACGACTCTGGGACGAGGGTTCGTTGCTTTACGCCTCTGGGACCAGGGTTCGTTGCTTCACGCCTCTGGGACCAGGGTTCGTTGCTTCACGCCTCTGGGACCAGGGTTCGATGCTTCACGCCTCCAGTAAGAAGGCAGTGAACAACATTGTCTGAGGCTCACGTAAGCTGTACATTTATTCATATATTTAGGACGCGTCTTAGAGATACATGCCGTGCATGTTCAAGATGGAGAGTGAAGATCCCCAGGAAAATCTCTGTTAAACTGGCTCTGACAACAGCCATTCCAGGGAAAGAAAACGTCACTCGAGGCATCGGAAAAAAAAGGGGAAAGAAATGTTGTTGCAAGTTGTCAGGTGGCGGAGGTGGGAGGTCGTTCTAATGTCCATCACTTTATACGAGAAAGTTTCCCGGGGCTCCGGCACTTTTAGAGCCAAGTTTCCCTTTGTAGTCCAAAGCGACGTGAAAGTTCTTTTGGAATCTTTACCGTTGACGGAAGAGTTCCTCAAGTTGATGTCCTCTTTTTTTTTGGCGATGATTTGGCGTATGTCTTCCTGGGCGCGATCATTAGCAGTGGTGCCAGATCAACTGTTTGGCTTTTTTCATGTTTACAGGCAACAGAGGATAACATCGCATTCTGTCTGCTCAACACTTTCTGTTTTTAGTCTGTACACACACACACACACACACACACACACACACACACACACACACACACACACACACACACACACAAAGATTATCTTAATGGAGGGGAACAAAGGACGCATGTCAGAGTAATCTTCTCGCGATGGGTTGAGGTCACTGACCAGTGGAGTGACGCAAGGTGCTATTGTGGGACCATCGCTCTTCTTGATCTTTGTGGATGACTTGCCGGAAGGTATGGACTTCTGCCCTGAATGTGTTTGCAGATGATGCAGAGGTTATGAGGAAAGCGGAAAGCGTCGAGGATTGCATCAGCTTACAAGGGGACCTAGACAGACTCCAAAGTTAATTAGTACATGGTATGGAATTTAACCCGAGTAGATGTAATGAGGATGGGGCACGGTGAGAAAGGCTTTGCTATGAATATTTTCTAGTAGGAAATAAGACGCTGATGTAAGTACTTTCTGGTAGGAAATAAGATGCAGGAACTTTTGGGTGAGGTACTTGGTCGTGAACATCAACCTTATCCCGTCGCCAGAATCCCAGCTTAGCAGAACAGATAAGGAGACCAACTGTCTGTCTGCTGGTAATTATTGTAAGTTCGTTCAACTCCATGGATAAGGAAATATTCAGCAGGCTGGTCACGTCCTACATAAGACTTCTCAGTTTTGGTCAACACATCTAAAGAAGCCCAAAGAGCTGATAGAGAAGGCCCAGAGGAAGGCAACAAAGATGGAGCCAGGGCTAAACTATCTTAACTACGGAAAGGCTAGAAGCAGTAGATTTATGCACTGTGGAAGAGAGAGTGAGGGGAGACCTGATTACAAACATTAAGTTTTTAAACCGGATTCATGATGTAAACAGTGAAAAAAAATTCGGAAGATGTAGGACAGAACAACTAGTGAACATTACATGAAATGAATCAAGAAACTTGTGAAAATTTTAAGTAAGATTTTAAGAAGTACTTTCACGCTATAAGCTTAGTGAATGAATGGAATAGCCTGGATGGGGAAATGATAAATGTGAGCAGCATACAGAAGTTAACAAAGTTAACTCCCTTCCCTGAACAGTACAGATAGCTGATTACACACACACACACACACACACACACACACACACACGTACATATATATATATATATATATATATATATATATATATATATATATATATATATATATATATATATATTGAATTTTTGTATTACACTTAATCGCTGTCTCCCGCGTTAGTGAGGTAGCGCAAGGAAACTGACGAGGAGTAGCCCAACCCTCGCACGTACACATGTATATACATAAACGGCCATACACGCACTTATCCATACAAATACATTTCAACGTATGCATACATATACATACACAGACATATACAAATATACACATGTACATATCCATACTTACTGCCTTCATGCATACATCATTGGCTCGCCAGCCAGTAAAGACAGTAGTTTCAACCTAGTGTTACTTCAAGGAAGGTGTGACGTGGTATTGTGTTAGTTCACAACCATCACAAGGGCGCAGGGGTCACAGGATAACGCAGGCGGCGCGAGGCAACCCACCCGTCAGGAGGGCGGAGAAACCTGTCCCTGACGGAGGGTGACGCTCTCTGTGTTGGTAACGTTGCTCCAGGTGTTGAGCCGCGGCACGTGTGGGCGGTGCACGTGGCAGTGTTACCATCAGACACAACGAAGGTGGTTATGTCCATCGTCAGTAGCAGTCACGTGTGGCTTTGATGGGTGTTGTGGGGTGTGGTGTACACTGTGTCGCCAGCCGCTCATCACCACTAGCTACGCTGACGGCACCAGCTGGCCTGACACCACCAGCTGGTATGACACCACCAGCTGGCATGACACTGTTAGTTGGCACGACACCACTAGCAAGCATGACACCTCTAGCTGGTATGACACCACTAGCTGGCCTGACACCACTAGCTGTTATGACACTGCTAGCTGGTATGACACCACTAGCAAGCATGACACTGCTAGCTGGCATGACACCACTAACTGACCTGATGCCTCTAGCTGCTCTGATACCACTAACTGACCTGACACCCTTAGCTGACCTGGGACCACAGTCTGACCTGGAGACAGCTGGCTGACTTGAACACTACGGGGTAACCTAGAGACAACGGACTGACCTGACGATCATACCAGAATATCCCTTCGTCAGGTGATGTTTGACCTTGTTAACGTCCACTGTCAGGACTGAGTAGCCAATATGAGTGGCACAGATCTTAGGGCAGGGCATTTCACCGTAAATGTTTAAGTGATAGAAAGATAAAAAGTGGCAGAACTGAGGAGACTTATGCTTGATTAAACGATCGTCAGGGATCAGGAGCCTCGTGTTAAACGATCGTCAGGGATCACGAGCGTCGTGTTAAACGATCGTCAGGGATCACGAGCGTCGTGGGTGTCAATTAAATGAACTAATGGAAGGGAATTCCTCATGGGACACGGAGAAATTGTCGCCAGAAATGGACGTGAGTAAGTTATTCCTGTCAGACAGAGAGCAGATGTATTGTATCATGACGAGCTGAGCGCTTGATGATTTCTTCAAGGTCAGCTTAGTGTGTGTGTGTTGTGGAGTGTTAACTTGAGGAGACTTGTTGCTGTACCACTGTCATCCGCTGAGCCAGTAATACTGACTCAGGCGGGTACAGACTTCGAGCGGGTACAGACCTCGGGTGGGTACAGACCTCAGGCGGGTACAGACCTCGGGCGGGTACAGACCTCGGGCGGGTACAGACCTCAGGCGGGTACAGACCTCAGGCGGGTACAGACCTCGGGCGGATACAGACCTCAGGCGGGTACAGGCCTCAGGTGGGTGCAGACCTCGGGCGGGTACAGACCTCGGAAGGGTACAGACCTCGGGCGGGTACAGGTACAGACCTCGTGCGGGTACAAGGAGAGACCATATTCACTTGCCTGGTGGATCTGATGTGCAGGTAGTGTAGTATGGCCTGCCTCTAGTGTTTTGTGGGTGGCCAGGTAGTGTAGTTTGGTGTGGATGGCCATGTAGTGTAGTGTGGTGTGGGTGGCCAGGGAGGGTAGTTGAGGTCATGATAGCTGTTATCTGATGGTGTGCATGACAGTAGTGAACAAGGTTATCTCTGGCACAGATAATGGCTCTGGCCCACAGTTTGGTTTGGACGTGGCATTGTTCTCTGTGTGATCACGTAATGGAATCGAACCCTGAACAATGTAACTCGTCTTTCTCGGGAATTTCACGTAGTGCCAGCCAGTCTCACGGGGAGCTGACGTTCTCAGCTGACGATGGCAGTCAAGCTGGTCATTCAGCTGGTAAGGACTGTATAGCACAACCTTCGGCAAGAATTCCCAACCAGACTGTCAGCTGGTACAGTGCTGGGTCGTCAGCTGGTGCAGTGCCCGACTGTCAGCTGTTACAGTGCCGGGCCGTCTGCTGGTACAGTGCCCGGCTGTCAGCTGGTACAGTGCTTGGCTGTCAGCTGGTACAGTGCCCGACCGTCAGCTGGTACAGTCCCCGACTGTCAGCTGGTACAGTGCCGGGCCGTCAGATGAATTGGGTTTGTTGCTGGTAAGGCGGCCAAGGTGTGGCCGCCATGGTGTAGTGCAGGTGATGAGGAGTGGTGTGGTGCAGGTGTGAAGTAGTATTGTGGAGCCGATTAGGTGACGTGTTGAGGTATAGGTGTGGAATAGGAATGTAGTGCAGATGTTGGGTAGTGGTGCGATGTGCAGGTGTGGTGCAGGTGAGGCACGTTGCAGTAAGCTGCCACAAAGCTTGACGGGCGTTAACAAAGACAGCATCATGGTGGCGGCCAGGGGCAAAGGTTATGTGGCTTAGTGCTAGGTGTTACAGTGGCTGGTCTGGGAGATGCCAAGTCTGGCTGGGAGACACGGGGTCTGGCTGGGAGACACGGTGTCTGGCTGGGAGGCACGGGGTCTGGCTGGCAGACACGGTGTCTGGCTGGGAGGCACGGGGTCTGGCTGCCAGACACGGGGTCTGGCAGGGAGACACGGGGTCTGGCTGGCAGACACGGTGTCTGGCTGGGAGACACGGGGTCTAGCTGCCAGACACGGGGTCTGGCAGGGAAACGTGAGAGGTCAGGCTTAGATGCGGGTTGGTTGTGTGATCCTTCGAATCGGTCTGAGATTCGTCTGGCTCCAAGTCTGTTGAAGACAAGGCGTCGTCAGCCTAAGAGACTGGCTGGCTGGCATACGTGACCTTAGGCTGAGAGACGTGACCTTAGGCTGGGAGACGTGACCTTAGACTGAGAGACCTGATACCAGACTGAGACGAGACGTGATAGACTTGCTAAGAACACAGGTTGCTGCTAGTACTGTGTAATGTGAGGCACAAGAACACCTGCGGCCAACCCTCTGGGTGTGTGTGTGTGTGTGTGTGTGTGTGTGTGTATTTCAGGTGCACAGGAGGGCGGGAGATGGCATGGTAGGAGGCAGCTGCTATAGGGACATAGGAAAGCCAGATAACACAAGATGAGATGACGTATGAAGAGTAAGCTGCATGATGACGGTCATAGTATTCAGAATTCGTTAACTGTGTTGTGTAGTAAAGCAGAAGGCTCCCTCGCACCCACAGATCCACCACTCCCCCTGGCACATCAGCCGGCAGGAAGCAGCTATAAAGGAACAACGTGTAGTAGTTATACTGTCGAGGAAATTTTATCGGAAAGAACGGAACGCGTCTTTGGATACCCCAAGTAAGGAGTGCACCTCCGCTCCTCTGTAGAGGAAGAAGTTGCACTACGTATATATCTCCATTACTGAACATGCTTATGCATTATTGAGCTCTACCGTGGCAGTTCGTGACTGTTCTTGTTCCAAATGTATTGAAAGTATTCACCTTAAGACCATCCTGTGATAGTTTGTTACTGTGTTCGTGTATTGACTCTGCTGCTGACGAAGCTGTTGGCCAAACTTGTATTACGTGTCCACCTCTGTAACTTGACACCGTTATTCCTGGTCATTATGTCTGTTTAACTGGAGGAAATTATCTTAAGACATGATCTCGAAATTACTCAATGTTTTGAGAAGTTTTGTTGGATGTCTTCGAATTTTGCTGTTTTTGAGATCATTTTAGACTTCTGAGAGATGAAGGGCATGTGAGGGGCGGCCGATTCTAGGAAGGGCCGGGCATGTGAGGGGCTACCGTTGCTGGGAGGGACCGGGCATGTGAGGGGCGGCCGTTGCTAGGAGAGGCCGGGCATATGAGGGGCTACCGTTGCTGGGAGGGACCGGGCATGTGAGGGGCGGAGGAGACTGAGCAAGGTGTCGGGGTAGGCGAGGGGTGAGGCGAGGGGCCACTGAAGGCCAGACTGCAGGCATCCTCTGGTCTGGTCGACATCCGGGAGGTTGGCTGCTTCTCCCTTCCCTCTCATTACATAATATTTATACCCCAACTTTCTTATTATATTCGTGAGTTACTTAGTGTTTTGCTGTGGATGATTATTCCGCGCCCTGACTCTGCCAGCGTGGGAGACTCCGTCAAGAACTTCACCGCTTGTTATTATGGGACTGACGAAGCTCCTGAAGAAGGTCCTGGCCGCCAACGGTGTAGCCGCGCTGTAGGCTCGTCTTCCCACCCAAGCTAATCTTTGTCTTTGATATCTGACTTCTGTTTTGTGAGACAGTCAACAGTAGCGACTTCCCAGTCATCGGGAGACAGTTTGAGGAGAGTTAAGTTTGAGGGTGAGAGACAGCTGGTAGAGAGATAACGCGTCAGCGTCTCGTTGTGTCCGATGATGTCTCTGTCTGTCAGACTCCTACGTTTTTCTGCCGTCCGCCAGTGACGTAATGTCGTCAGTAATGGTGAAGCACCGTCATCTTTCTTGTGGGGTCCTGTGTCATGCCTGACCCTTGATCGTAGCCTACCCCCCCTTACCTCCCCCTTCCTCCTCCCCCTGCACTGACACAGACCAAGTCTGTAGCGTCTGTGTATAACCCTAGCGTGTGTGCAGCACAGGGAGGTCACCGCACCGTATGTTGCCACTGATAAACAGTTTACACCTTGTTGTGCGGTAGTGGAGATGCTGCCTCCACGACCCCCTGCCCTCAGGAGCAGCTGCGCGGATGTCCCTGTCCTCACTTCAGTATGGGCAGGTGTCCAGGTGTGGATCACCTGCAGCAGTGCATGCATCCCTTGTTGATAACATCGACTGTCTTAGCCTCACTGTTTTACCAACTTATAAATAAACTTTTGCCCTTTTTTCTTATTCATATTTAAATCTTCGCTTGTATTAATGATTATCTTTTTTTCATACTATTCGCCATCATCCGCGTTAGCGAGGTAGCGTTAAGAACAGAGGACTGAGCCTTTGAGGGAAATCCTCACTTGGCCTCTTTTTCTGTTCCTTCTTTTGGAAAATTAAAAACAAAGAGGGGAAGATTTCCAGCCCCCCGCTCCCTCACCTTTTAGTCGCCTTCTACGACACGCAGGGAATACGTGGGAAGTATTCTTTCTCCCCTATCCAGAGGAATGATTAATGATTATATATATATATATATATATATATATATATATATATATATATATATATATATATATATATATATATATATATATAGGTATTACCAGGCTCCGCTTGCAAGGGGCTACACCGCGTGTGAAATGTGACCTTTGACGAGGCTGAATCATTGATACAAGTACAGCCTCGCCAACGACCTTCTCACTCCAAAAGAATCCGCATTTTTCTGTTACTGAAAGTAGCGCAGCCTCGAGCTGCAGGAGACTTTAAAAAGGTCCTGTGCGACACCAGAACTTGGTCCTGCGGTAATTATAGATTAACACGATTGATATACATACCAGCAGGAATGTTACCCGGATTCGCCTACAGAAGTTTACACTACGAGTGAAGTGCCATTTCTCGCTTCAGAGGAGTCCATCTGTCCCTGCTACTGAGTGTAGTGCTACCTTTGGGGTAGCAAGTGCCCCTGCAAAAGAGTTCTTGCAGTAATGAATGATAGTATTAATGATCATGATAGATAAATGAATAAATGAATGGCGAACATGTATGATATTTTTTCATACGTGTCCTCTGTTTCCCGCGTGAGCAAGGTAGCGTCAGTTTTTGTCTGACTCCATTTTCTGTTCCTTTTCTTAGAAAGCAATACAGGAGGGGAGGATTTCCAGTCTCCCGCCGCCCTTGGTCGCCTTGTACGACACGCAGGAGATGCGTGGGTAGTGCTCTCTCCCCAGGAAGACTACAGCATGACCCTGAAACACGATAGCACGACCCTTGAGCACAGCAACACGGCCCTGGAATACGATAGCACGACCCTTGAGCACAACAACACGGCCCTGGAATACGATAGCCCAACCCTGGAGAAGAAAGACGGCACGACCCTTGAGCGTCTCGGCACGACCCTTCATCACGATAGTACTAACCTCCATGGGATGAGGACCTGACCTTAGAATCAGGTCAAAGGTTATGCCACCATGCCCAGTGACCCTGCCGCCGTGCTCAAGGGGTCAACAGTTGTTTGTGTGATGACTTGAGCTGTTTGTGTTGATGTTGCCCGTAATTATGCTGTACACAGTTCGACATTTCTGATATATTCAGATTTGTCTTCGTGGAAAGTGTGTAGCCAACAACATGCTGTGTCATTGGTGTGTTGGCGTTTGTATGTCTGTTTACAACTTGTAAAAGTCTTTTGCTAGTGACCTGAGCTGCCAGGGTCATGAGTTGCCCTCTCTCTCCGTACTTCGTGTTTCGTATCTTCTTCTACAACGACCCATGTATTTGGTAACATAATGAGTGGGTAATGATAGTGTCACACAACACCAGGACACCTTTTATGGGGCTTCCTGCGAGCTTGCGCCCCAAGAAGGAGCAGGGAAATGATGGACTCCTTTTGAAGGGAGAAAGTCTTCGACAGTATTACTTTTATCTGTCCATTGACGATGGTATAGCCTCGCCGAAGATGACCTTTCACCCCGCAGTGTGACCATGCCACATCTCCGTGACTCAGGCGTGTGTTTCTTATGCTGTGTGGCAGGTGGTAAGATGTACCACAGCGGTAGTAGCTTGCTGGTGTTGTAGGGTAGGTGGCAGGTTGTACAACTGTACTACTCAGTGTTGTAGGACTGTGTAAACTAACTTTCGTCAAGATGATGTTAAACTACAGTAGAAAAGGAAGACTATCTTGACTATCTTATTGAGAAATGCACGAATTTAGGATTTATAAGATCATTATGAATACGACGGTGCACGATCCTTGGGTCATGACCTGTGTTCTGAACACGACGATGTACGATCCTTGGGTCATGACCTGTGGTCTGAACACGACGGTGTACGATCCTTGGGTCATGACCTGTGGTCTGAACACGACGGTGTACGATCCTTGGGTCATGACCTGTGGTCTGAACACGACGGTGTACGATCCTTGGGTCATGACCTGTGGTCTGAACACGACGGTGTACGATCCTTGGGTCATGACCTGTGGTCTGAACACGACGGTGTACGATCCTTGGGTCATGACCTGTGGTCTGAACACGACGGTGTACGATCCTTGGGTCATGACCTGTGGTCTGAACACGACAGTGTACGATCCTTGAGAACGAAGACTGGGCCTTTGAGCTACCATGTACGGGTCAGGACACAGACCAGACCGTCGCTGTGTTCCGTAGTCGTACGGTCGTGCAGGAAGGTCGTACCGTCCTGCTCTAAAGGTTTATGCAGTCCCTGATCCTCTTAATTACCTGTTCCTCTTGACCACCTCCCACAGTACATGTTACTGCTCCTCTTGACCACCTCCCACAGTACATGTTACTGGTCCTCTTGACCACCTCCCACAGTACATGTTACTGGTCCTCTTGGCCACCTCCCACAGTACATGTTACTGGTCCTCTTGACCACCTCCCACAGTACATGTTACTGCTCCTCTTGACCACCTCCCACAGTTCATGTTACTGGTCCTCTTGACCACCTCCCACAGTACATGTTACCGGTCCTCTTGACCACCTCCCACAGTACATGTTACTGGTCCTCTTGACCACCTCCCACAGTACATGTTACTGGTCCTCTTGACAACCTCCCGGAACATTCAAAAGTTTTCCCCACTAGAAAATATCAGTTTCCTTCCAATTTCTACATTTGCGAATATACTAAAAATATCTGTGTATATACCCAGAATTGATTAAACTCATATCATTTGCATATATACCTTTCATTGTTAAACCATAACCCTCTCCACACCCGTCTTCGCCACCAGACAGAAAAAAGAATTAATATAAGACGCCGTGGTGTAGTGGTTAGCCTTGCTGACTGTCGATCACGCGCGGGCCCGCCAGGGTTCGAATACTCAACAGGGTGTAGTTTAGACACAACACAGCCGTCCTCACAACTTGACCTGGACACAGACCGCCTCAGAATTAACTGTTAATCACATACACTTTTGAATCATACACGTCAGAAATAAATCCTTATCACATGCACTTTCGAACCATTCACGTCAGAAGTAACTGCTAATCACACATCCACGACTCATACCGATGCCACACCTGGACGCACCCAGGAGAGTCTTGCGCGTACCACCACTGGAATCATACACACACACACCAGTACTAGTGATTAACCACATACCCACAAGAGTCATACACACACTTTAACTGAAGACAAAAGGATCTCTACACACACTAGGACTTAGACACACATACACTTACAAGAATGACACATACACTAGAACTGACACGCAGCCACATACTTATAAGAATCACACATCCACTAGAACTAAACACACTCAGTAGGATAATTCACACTGGAACTGATCACTGGAGAATCATACATGCAGCAGAACCAATAACCACGCATGACCCACTGGAAACAAACATAGATCATCACTAGCCACACATACATAAGAATTTCACCCCTCGAGTCATACGTATATAAGAACTACACCCCAACAGTCATACAAACTACTACACACCCAGAATCATACCCACATCAGAACTACACACCCAGAATCATACCCACATCAGAACTACACACCCAGAATCATACCCACATCAGAACTACACACCCAGAATCATACCCACATCAGAACTACACACCCAGAATCATACCCACGTCAGAGCTACACACCCAGAATCATACCCACATCAGAACTACACACCCAGAATCATACCCACATCAGAACTACACACCCAGAATCATACCCACGTCAGAACTACACACCCAGAATCATACCCACGTCAGAACTACACACCCAGAATCATACCCACGTCAGAACTACACACCCAGAATCATACCCACATCAGAACTACACACCCAGAATCATACCCACATCAGAACTACACACCCAGAATCATACCCACATCAGAACTACACACCCAGAATCATACCCACGTCAGAACTACACACCCAGAATCATACCCACGTCAGAACTACACACCCAGAATCATACCCACGTCAGAACTACACACCCAGAATCATACCCACATCAGAACTTCACACCCAGAATCATACCCACGTCAGAACCAGGCTTCCCCTCGGTAGAATCATACGTGAGGATCACCAAGCCGCACCAGATGATTTTACATAGTTGATCATGCGCGTGAGAGCGTCCTCAGGTACCCGCATGGAGCCTCAGTGACCTTCCTACAGTTTGATAATGTCTCTAACTAAGCCAGACGTGTTCCTCCCTTCCTCAAGGAGGAGTTTATATTGTCATTGTCTCCAGACGTTTGTGAGAAGCAGAGGCAAATGTGGGAGTGTGTGGTTGTATGGTTCTTGTATGATGAAGACGATGGCAGCAGGGGGATGTGTATGTGGGAGTCTGGTCACTTGTTGTGCTGCTTAAGTTCAGCAGGCAGGTCGCAGTTCAATAAGCTGGTGTCAGGTCAGCAGGCAGGTAGCTGTTCTGAAGCAGGTGCCAATCCAAGAGGGAGGTAGTTGTTCATCGGACGATTAGCAGTTCAGCAGGCAGGTAGGAGATTTGAGGTCATGGAAGTAGTGCAGGAGACATGTATACAGCAGGTAGGGAAGTGCAACATCACGCTTGTGAAAAGTAGGTCAGGCAGTAGGCACGGTAGCAGGGAGGAATAGATGACATGGCAGTAGGTAGAAAAGAGCGATGCACAGTAAGCAGGTCAGAAGGATGGACTGGCGGTGGAGGGCAGAGCAGCAGGCTATCAGAAGCGGTGGTGGGTGAGGTTGTCGCCCAGCTGGGTGCAGGGAGACGTGCCGCACAAAGTGTTCTGCTCTGATAATTGTGCCCTAAAACCTGGAGGAAAGTGCACGGCGACGCCGTGTGTTGTGGGTGGCGAAGGTCGTGACTCCCGCCCGCCCCTCACACACACACACACACACACACACACACACACACACACACACACACACACACACACACACACACACACAACTCCTCTCCTCGTCTCGCCTCTCTGTCTGGGAGATTCAACACGACTCGTTAGCCTTACTAGGATGCAGTTTTCTGCTGTAACGTCTTGTACAGTAGCAGGTGACTCGTGCTCGTCAACTTGTTGGTAAGAGACTGTGCGAGCCTGGCCGTATGTGAGTCTTCCTCTGTACGACACGCCCGGCGCCGTGAGCCGCGATGGAGAACGTGCGTCTCTCGTCTGTGCCACCGTCAGGCACTGTGAGACGTCAGTTACCTGACTTCAGTTCTCTAGACACACCTGCACCTTGACCTGGGTCGTCCTTGGTGTCTGGTGCCCACAGTACTACTTACGATGGGGCTGGTACACAGTACCTGGCCACGAGGGACGCCAGCCTCCTGCTGGTGTAGTCTGCCACACACAGCTGGCACACTCACTCCGCCCTCCTGGTGGCCTGATAACATCACAGACCGTCTCTCCTGAGCCTCAGTACTGGTGTTGTGTATAACTCGTGCTGCTCTACTGTCTATTGACTCCTCAATGTAGTACACTTCCCGTGTCTCCCCAGTACAGCTTGTATATGTACGATCCTCCTCCCACCCTCCTGACTCTCCCCAGTACAGCTTGTGTATGTACCAGCCCCACTACCCTTCCCCGTGGTCCCTCCCCAGTACAGCTGTATCTCAGACTCACACTTCACACTCCGCTTTCAGTTTCCCATCAGCCCTGTCTGTGCCATCCCCCCCTCACCGGTCTGCACCCCCCCCCCCCCCCAACACACACACACACACACACACACACACACACACACTGGTCAACACTAGCCCCTCCTTCCTACCCTGCCTGTCTGCCATATAACCCATCACAGCCCACATCCAGCCGTAGCCCGTCCCTGCCTGCTTGTCTGCAGCATAACCCGTCATAGCCCACACCTTACCACTGGTTGTTTACTGTTGTTGTTTGCATTCCTTTGCATCTCTCTTGTATAAACAAGGTCAAGGTCTCGCTGTGACAGTAGGTTGGTCTTTCTATTGTTCTCACGTTGTTTACATCTCAGTTACGCTTGAGTGATTTGCAACGTGGGTGTTACTCCCTGAGTAAGGCTGAGTAACGTGGGTGTTACTCCCTGAGTAAGGCTAAGTAACGTGGGTGTTACTCCCTGAGTAAGGCTGAGTAACGTGGGTGTTACTCCCTGAGTAAGGCTGAGTAACGTGGGTGTTACTCCCTGAGTAAGGCTGAGTAACGTGGGTGTTACTCCCTGAGTAAGGCTGAGTAACGTGGGTGTTACTCCCTGAGTAAGGCTGAGTAACGTGGGTGTTACTCCCTGAGTAAGGTAGAGTAACGTGGGTGTTACTCCCTGAGTAAGGCTGAGTAACGTGGGCGTTACTCCTGCAGTAAGGTAGAGTAACGTGGGCGTTACTCCTGCAGTAAGGTAGAGTAACGTGGGTGTTACTCCTGCAGTAAGGTAGAGTAACGTGGGCGTTACTCCTGCAGTAAGGTAGAGTAACGTGGGCGTTACTCCTGCAGTAAGGTAGAGTAACGTGTGTGTTACTTTGTATGTTGGCTGTCATTCAATATGTCTCTTCATTATTCATAAACCTGATACAAATTTTTCTTCCCCGCAGGTGAGTGTTATGACGAGTTCCAGCTGTAGCAGCAGCAGCAGCCTGGGGTGAGGTACAGCTGTAGCAGCGGCGTGGGATGAGGTACAGCTGCACCAGCACCCTGAGGTAAGGTAAAGCTGAAACAGCAGCCTAAGCTGAGGTACAGCTGTAGCAGCCGCCTGAGCTGAGGTACAGCTGTAGCAGCCGCCTGAGCTGAGATACAGCTGTAGCATCCACATGAGGTGAGATACAGCTGTAGCAGCCGCCTGAGCTGAGGTGAGGTACTTCGCCTCCGTCAGCTGGGGACCATGGCGGCACCCGCAGCCTGGCCAGGGTTGTTGCTCCTGCTTGTGTCTCCGGTGAGTGATGGATTGACTCCTGCCTGATGGGTAGTACAGGTGAGCCTCCTGCTACACCTGTGGCACCTGTTTAATGACGTGCCATCCTTATTGTAGTGTATTATGCTGTTGTAATCTACACCTGATCCATGGTGTATTATTGTATATGCGGTAGCAGACGTCCTGCCCAGAAGACTGATACACCCAAGCTTTTTTATAGCCTGTTAGTATGTCTTGCCCACGCTGTGGCGTGTAAGGCTGAGGAATGAAAAGGATTCAAGTAAGTGAGGGATAGGCCGGTATGATGGCCCGACCTCCCTCTCACCAGTGGCAGGACACCCGTCATTCCTTCGCCACCTCATCTCTCATACTCCCGCTGTTGGTTCTAGCTGTGTTTTCTGCCCTTTGATAGCACAGCCCTGCCTGTGTCCCAGACAGCCAGTGGCCCCTTTTGGTCTCCCTTACTGTAGCCCCTTTTGGTCTCCCTTACTGTTGCCCCTTTTTAATCTCCCTAGCTGTGGCCCAGACAGCCAGTGGCTCCTTTTGGTCGTCTTCGCTGTGGCCCCTTTTTAACCTCCCTGGCTTTGGTCCTGACAGCCAGTGGCCCGTCTTTATCTTCCCTGGCTGTGGTCTTGACAGCCAGTGACCCCTTTTGGTCTCCTTAGCTGTGGCCCTGACAGCCAGTGGCCCCTTCTGGTCTGCCTAGCTGTGGCCTGACAGTCAGTGGCACGTACTGGTCTTCATGGTTGTGGCCCTGACGGTCAGTCACTCCTGTTATGTTCCTCCGATGTGGTGTAGCCACCAGCAGTATTCCTCTGTGATACTGGCACTATCACTCACCCCCTTCCTCTCCACCATGGTACTGGCACACTGTCTATACCCTCCCTTCCTTTACTCTGGCACTGGTCCCTACCTCTAAAACACCTCTCCTCATCCTCCCTCGTGGGAGTGGCACTGTCAGTTCTCCTCTCCCCCTGTGGCACTGGTAGTGTCAGGTACCCGACTCTAGCTTGTTATCAGTCCATTCTGTCTCCCGAGGCCGCCCTGCCATCTGTGTCGCAGTTGGAGTTAAAGTGTCGCATTATTTGCACGTTACACTCTGATGTATGTATAGTCGTATATCTTATCTGCAAATGTCGTCACTGTGACCTTCATGTGACTCGTATCCTTTAGCGTAAGATGCAATTAGTATATGCCATACCTGCTGCCATATGCCGTCCCAGAGGTTGGCTGGCTCTCACTCGTCGTTGCGTGTACCCCTCCCTTCCGGCCGTCAAGGTGAAGCGTAAACCCTTCCGTGAGGCGTGTCCGACAACAAACACAGGAAGAAGCCCCACACACCAGGCTGGCCGGAGATGGGCGTGAAGTAGTACAAGCGTCTGTGGTCGTGGACGTAAGCTGTCGTCAAGCAGTGTGGTGTGTTATCATGAGGACGGCGGCGGGAGCGGCGCTGTCGGTACGAGGAGCGGATTATCAGGAAATATGACACCTCCCAGGGCCGCGCCACCGCCTCCTCCTCCTCCTCCTACTTTCTCCCTCATCACTTTTGACGCCTTGTTAACTGGCTGTCTGCCCGTGTGTCCCTCACCGCCTCCCTCCCCTTTGTCTGGCAGGGTTTAGTGTCTCCTGTGAGACATAATTACCTCCGGGGTAATAAACGATTTTATGGGTGATAGTGCAATACGGTTACATTATTTCCTCTCTATTTATTGGTTTATTTTTCATTATTCTTGTTTTCCATCAATACTTGATGGTGGGAGATGTAGTACACGTGTTCGGGCTGACTACATACGAAAGAAATTCATTATTTTCACAAATTATTTTTGTTAGGAAAATGTATAATGTGGAGTTCCACATGATTAACCCGGCTTTATGATGTCACACTCGCCATTTTAAAGTTATTTCGGTTAAATGTAACGCTTTTTGATGTGTTTTAATTCATTGTTATTCTGTACTGGGAAATGTAAGTTGTAAGATTCTTTTTGGAAATAGATCATAGTCACGTGCCCGCTGGTGTTATTACATTGGGTAACTTTAGAACTGCTGGTCGTGGAAAGATCGTGAAAGCTCAGGGATGGTCTACGAGATCTTGGACATAACGAACTTAGGTTTTATCATCAACGTAAATATTTCGTTTAAGATGTCATTGAAATTCACAAAACTTCGTTATGTCCTAGTGTGGTGGGACTGATTTGCAGTTTCTGTGACAGATTAATACCTCTCACTGATTGATTAACATCTCCCACATGAAGGTTCAAGGCTATGTGAACGCAATATTGCCGTCCGTCCTCGACGATTTATTTATACTGACAACACAATAACTTGCGAGATGAGGGCAAGCAGCGAAGGGGAGAGGTGTCTGTATTATATGATGACGGGGAGGGCGGGTAACAGCTCTTATTGTGAGGCGGGGGTGGCAGGCGACACACGGGCGCCAGGGCTATTGATTGGTTTCGGCTGTTCCATGTTATGGTTACATGTCAGTATGGGAACACCAGAGGGAGAGAGGCTGTCCCCTGAAATGATAGCCTATAGAACCAAGAATGAGACATTCCCATCAACAGATTCAACACCAGACAACGGTAAAAAATAAAATAATAATAATAAGATAAACTAGAAAGGCGTTAAACAGGTTGTAAACAAAGTTTAATGACAATGAAAATTTTGAATTGCATCATTTTGTATAGTTAGAGTAGAAGGATAGACTACCAGTTTGTTCACTTAATCTAAAGTGACTAATTGATGCTAATTGATGCGCGGTGTGCGTAAGCAGTGAAAACCTTGAGCTTTTAACAGAAAGAATAGTTACTGGCATTTCCCTGTGACAGGCTGTCCTGAAGTGTGTTATTGTGTTGTAATTATCATTTAGCCGGCATGAAACATGAGAGGGCGGGCGGTGGTGCAATAGAGCGAAGAGCCACAGCTGATCTGTCGATATAACGGGCATGCGAACGTGTGACGTTGTCGCGCACGTCTCTATAGATTGTTTTGTGCCACACTTGGTGGGTACTTCACCTGTGGTACATTCCAGAGACTAGCCGGCCGCTTGATGCAGGAAAACAGAGACGTGCCAGTTACGAGGGAATGTTGGGGGTGAGATGTGTGAACTTGAAGATAGGTGACATTATAGGGAGAACAGCGTGTGGCAACACTGATTCTCTGGAGAAGCAAGATTACTCTGTGGTTGATTTATTGTTTTCCGTGACTAGTGTTTTGCCTGAGAAGATTATTCCATCCGTATGTTCAGTGTGACTGAGGAACGAAACCCTTTGTTCTGATTTATGTAACACTAAAAATATTAGAGGGGATGTGCAATAGCTTTGATTGTCTCGAGGCAGAATCTGTCCTTTACCTGACATTTGCAGAGGTAACGTAAAAGGTCAAAACCAGTTTTGGAGTCTCGGGAGAGGAGGAGGAGGACCTGCCGACGGTGGCTGAACCTGGTGAGAGGGGACGACGCTCCAGTTATGTTTAAAGCAAGACTCTCACATGAGAAGGTGTAAGTGTTGGGAGTCTTGGGGTACGGCTTATGTACACTAACACCCACTTTGTGTCACACATCACCCAGCAAGAGCCTCTGAGCGCCTCCTACCACCACGGGGTTGTGACAGATATCACTGCCAGTGTTTTTCATACGGGCGGCGGGACCTATATCTGTCATACAGGGCGCAGAACGCGTTACCTGATGAGAGGTCTCCAAGTTGATATTGCTTTTAAAAAAACATTTCATAATTTTAGATTGAAATCTAACCCTTACCATATGGAACAGAAAACGCTGTCGGAATTATTAAACGACACAGCTCCTGTGAGACTACGATCGGTTTCCCGTAGTATACTGAAATAGCAGGTTTTATGCATTTCTGATGTGGCAGCTTAAGAGCAAGGCTACCATGGCAACTCCTCGATTACGATGTGTCATGTAGTGTTGACGTGAATTATTGTGAGTACAGTGACCCAAAGCGATCAAATACACCTCTTAGTTTCACAGACTGAGGGATGCACTGATCACACGGTTAAATCGTCATCGGCGTACGGAAATAAGTTGCACAGTCTCTTGGAGGAACGTCTCGCTCCAGAGGAGTCCATCATTTCCCTGCTACGGACTGTAATGCAGCCTTGATGGTGCAGGAGCGGGGCCCAGTACCTGGCTAGATAGAGACGCAGCAGCTGCCCGCATGTTCTGGAGTTCCTGTAGTTTCGTCTTTGTGTTTTTCATTTAATCTCCCTTTGTCTGCTCTGTATATACATTTTAAACCTCTTTCACAAGACATGCATTTGTGAAAGTAAGAATTAATTCATTACTGAGAGCTGGTGTGTTGGTTAGGAAGTCTTGTGGGATGAGTAGGCGGTGAGGGGGTGGGTTACCCTCGAGCCAGTGCGAGAGACTGCTCCACCGTCACTTATCATCATCACTTGAGTTAGTCCTGGACCGCACCTTTAACTGAACATATTGGCTGATTCATGATGCATGAAGTTCTCAAGCAGCGCCATATCCTCTTGGTTGTGTAAAGGGTAAGGAAAGTGAGAAAGTCTCTTCTCAAAGGCACTATACGGATTACAGTAGACGTAGAAAATATTATATATATATATATATATTTTTTTTTTTCTTGTAAGCTCTGGTTACGGACAAAGTCCTCCTTGAGTCTAGGCCTTGCATTATATAGATAGATAGATAGATTGATAGATAGTTGGATAGATAGATCGAAATATACACCAAAATAGAAAGAGAAGAGGAAAGATAATGTAAGAGCATTGGAGGAAGTGAAATACTTTTTAACGAGTTAAGATGTGTTAGTCAGGAACATAGATACAAAGCATACAGAACAGCCATCTTAATGACTGACTCTGGAGATGCCAACGGCCACACAGTAATCACGTGACACAGTTGCACTCCGAATAATACGTGGTCTAGTAGATGGTGGGGGGGGGCACACAAGCAGCTAGATCTTGAGGGCAGAAACATAGAAATATCTTCAGAAAAGGGAAGGAGGGTTGCCCCTGCGGCGTAGGACAAGTTGGTCAATTGTGAAGTCGGATTGAGGGAATTCATGAGTAGGTTGGCCATGGCTTCGACTCTTAAGAAGTTAAGTCTGTAAAGCTAGAACCTGCCCAGCTGTGAGGGCTGGCAACCTTCGTCCTCCCCCATACAGGGACGAATCACTCCACCGTATAATCTGAGCAACTGTTCAGAAGACAGAAATGTACCTGAAGAACGCTCTGTGTGGCGTCCGGGGTAGATTAGATATTACGGTGTTATCTTTTATGGCTACTGTGTTGGGTGATGGCATTGCACAGCCATCAACGGACATGGGAAAGCCTCAGTGGTTTTAGAAATAGAACTAGGGAGAATTTTGTTTGGATAAGCATTATAATTCACTAGGACGTACCTACCCCACTGGGAAATCTTGTCCCAAGTCTGAGTTTATAAAGGAAGTTGTGACGAGGCGAGACGAAGCTCGAGCTGAAGAAGGTGGAGCGGATTTGAAAGAAGCGGAGGAATGCGGTCGTCTGTGAATGAATGCATTTCGTCAACCACTGAAGAAAGAAAATCGTCAATGAAAAAAAGGGAAAAAAAAAGATGACTTAGGAGACGGATAAAACTGTGAAGGACACTTGTGTTGGTAGGGAAAGAGGAAGAGGTTGATCATCCATCACCAGTGATGAAGATAGATCGGCCAGTCTGAGGGAAGATAGCCAAAGCTTGTAGACTGAAGATCAGATCGCTGTGACATACCCAATCAAGAGCTCTCTGATATATCAAGGGATACAACGTAGGGTTCTTCAGTCTTGCAAAAGCAGACCTGGCATTATTAAGATAGGGAAGGATATCACCTGTGAATCCCTCCCTGCGAAAGCCCTAATGATGATCACACAGAAGACTGTGAGATTCAATGTGTCTGAGGATGTAGGAGTTGAGGAGGAATTGGGAGGTCTTAGAAATAGTAGAGGTCAGAGCTTTAAGACGATAGTTGAAATGATTAGAACGGTCATCCACTTTTTGGGTAGGTCGTACCAATGTGGACCTCCAAAGAGAATGTAAGGCATTAATTTTTACCCTGGAACGAAAAACATAGTCTAGCAAAAGCACAGGTTGAGAAGCACACTGTTCCAAAACGCGAAGATGGATGTCAGCTGGTCAGGCACAGATCAGAATCAATGGTCCGTATATCTTGGTTGTGTTAAGAGGGAGGAATGCTTTTTCTAGACTAGAAAAAGAGATTACAGGAAAGACCATAGAATTGCTGATAGGAGCATCAAGGGAAAGGGAAAGTTGGTCATCCAGGGTGTAGTTACTGGAGAAAAGACAGTCAAAAAGAATTACTTTGTCATTGTGAGGGGCAGCTTTAGTGTCGTCGGAACGGGAGAGCTAAGTATAAGTAATGCAAGAAAACCTGTTAGAATACTTTTACCTCACGATTAGAGAGGACCATCACTAGGAAGGTAAGAGAACGTTTTCACTCACGATTAATATTTGTAATGATTTCGAGCAGAGAAACATGAATGCTGGTCGGAGGAAGCAGAGTTTTTCTGAGGCCGATACCCAGCGTATCGGCGTCCCAGCGTCCTGATTTCCAATACCTTGTGTTCTGGCCTCATAACATGATGGTTGAATCACGTACTAGAGGAAGAAATGTTCTTGGGGAAGAGGTTATACCTCCACCCCCCAACAGTGACCTCCTCTGTACGTTCAGCAGAGACAAACATCATCATGCGAGAGACAGTAAGTTTTCATTGAAAGTCAGAAGAAAACTTTCTGAGGTTAGTCGTAGTCAGCGCTTTGAAGTGCCAGTGACGACGGTTATAAGCGGTAACCGGAGGAGAAGCGGGTGTGGTGAGCGAGGAAACGTTTATGATTGGGGTTAGTGGAGCTAATCGGGGGAGATATATTGAAGCTACACCGTACAAGATCAGAGGTGGGAACAGATCCTGTGTTTGAAGAGTTCTGGTGAAGGTCTGGAACATGGTGGCTGATATTTTGCTGCAGATCATTACGAACCGAGAATGTGAGGGTCTCATGCTTAGTACCATCATTAAAAGAAGGTAATAGCCATCCCTGTGGTGCACGTTGAGACCTCTCTACTACACAACCTCAGCTTGAAGGTGTCACGGTCTCGTGGCAGGAATTTTGATAGTCTAAGACATTATTAAAGTTCATAGAGTCGGATGAGCACTAGGAGACCAACCTCACGCCATCCGAAGTCAAATTTGGGAGAGTCAAGAAAATGAGGCGTACAGGAGGCGTGTTGGTGTTACACGAGACACATTGGTGGAAGTAGAAAATCATGTATTTTCCCCACTGCTGTGTCCTTTACCTGTTACAGAAGGGGTGGTATATGGTCGTAAATTGTCTTCCCAAATCATGACAGTGTGCCAGTGTGTGTCTTCGCCATGTCCCCCGGTGACCATCTTCTGGGCAACCTAACCGGTTGGTTGTCTGTGGTGACTGGGGAAGGTAAAGGTTAGCTTTCACCCCGCTGGCCGCAGCCTAGCAGCTTGTTGACGACTCTGACCCGCACTACTTCATTCGTGAAGCAAACAAGAACGGTGGCAGCGGGTCACAACCCCCGTGACCTCTGACACCAGGGGGGGGGGGGAGGTTATTAGCCGTGGGGCCGGTCGGACACTTTCACTGTTGATGGCCATCTTTTGCCGTACACTAACACTGTCAGAGGAAGTGGTGGTGTAGGGTAGTGGTGCAGGGTAGGTGGTGTGCATCTCCCTGTGTCCCACCCTGGGGCGGACCCTCCTGCCCATGGCCACAGTACTGGAGGCCGGGAGTGTACACTGCAGGGGGAGGCGCATCACAAATGTGGCCGCTGCTGCTGAGTGAGGGATAGCGTGTCTTACCTCAGACACAGTGTCCCTCTTCTGTGATGAAGTGTGAGTGAACCTGGACGATATGTGTTGTGATGTTCGCGGCAGCGGTAGACTCTAACCCGCAGGCCAGCAGCAAGTTCTAGTGTTCAGTACAGCGACAGGTTCTGGTGTTCAGTGCAGCAGGATCTGGTGTTCAGTGCAGCAGGTTCTGATGTTCAGTACAGCAACAGGTCCTGGTTTTCAGTGCAGCAGGTTATGGTGTTCAGTGCAGCAGGTTCTGGTGTTCAGTACAGCAATAGGTCTTGGTGTTCAGTGCAGAAGGTTCTAGTGTTCAGTGCAGCAGGTTCTGGTGTTCAGTGCAGCAGCAGGTTCTGGTGTTCAGTCAGCAGGTTGTGGTGTTCAGTGCAGCAGGTTCTGATGTTCAGTACAGCAACAGGTCCTGGTGTTCAGTGCAGCAGGTTCTGGTGTACAGTGCAGCAGGTTCTGATGTTCAGTGCAGCAACAGGTCCTGGTGTTCAGTGCTACAGGTTCTGGTGTTCAGTGCAGCAGGTTTTGATGTTCAGTACAGCAAAAGGTCCTGGTGTTCAGTGCAGCAGGTTGTGGTGTTCAGTGCAGCAGGTTCTGATGTTCATTGCAGCAGGTTCTGGTGCTCAGTGCAGCAGGTCCTGGTGTTCAGTGCAGCAGGTTCTGATGTTCAGTGCAGCTGGTCCAGGTGTTCAATGCAGCAGGTCCTGGTTGTTCAGTGCAGCAGGTTCTTGTGTTCAGTGCAGCTGGTCCTGGTGTTCAGTGCAGAAGGTCCTGGTGTTCAGTGCTGCAGGTTGTGGTGTTCAGTGCAGCAGGTCCTGGTGTTCAGTGCAGCAGGTCGTGGTGTTCAGTGCAGCAGGTTGTGGTGTTCAGTGCAGCAGGTCCTGGTGTTCAGTGTAGCAGGTCCTGGTGTTCAATGCAGCAGGTTCTGGTGTTCAGTGCAGCAGGTCCTGGTGTTCAGTGCAGAAGGTCCTGGTGTTCAGTGCTGCAGGTTGTGGTGTTCAGTGCAGCAGGTCCTGGTGTTCAGTGCAGCAGGTTCTGGTATTCAGTCAGCAGGTTGTGGTGTTCAGTGCAACAGGTCCTGGTGTTCAGTGCAGCAGGTTGTGGTGTTCAGTGCAGCAGGTTGTGGTGTTCAGTGCAGCAGGTCCTGGTGTTCAGTGCATCAGGTTGTGGTGTTCAGTGCAGCAGGTCCTAGTGTTCAGTGCAGCAGGTCCTAGTGTTCAGTGCAGCAGGTTGTGGTGTTCAGTGCAGCAGGTTGTGGTGTTCAGTGCAGCAGGTTGTGGTGTTCAGTGCAGCAGGTTCTGGTGTTCAGTGCAGCAGGTTCTGGTGTTCAGTGCAGCAGGTCCTGGTGTTCAGTGCAGCAGGTTGTGGTGTTCAGTGCAGCAGGTTCTGGTGTTCAGTGCAGCAGGTTCTGGTGTTCAGTGCAGCAGGCCCTGGTGTTCAGTGTAGCAGGTTCTGGTGTTCAGTGCAGCAGGTTCTGGTGCTCAGTGCAGCAGGTCCTGGTGTTCAGTGCAGCAGGTCCTGGTGTTCAGTGCAGCAGGTCCTGGTGTTCAGTGCAGCAGGTCCTGGTGTTCAGTGCAGCTGGTCCTGGTGTTCAGTGCAGCAGGTCTGGTGTTCAGTGCAGCAGGTTGTGGTGTTCAGTGCAGCAGGTCGTGGTGTTCAGTGCAGCAGGTCCTGGTGTTCAGTGCAGTAGGTCCTGGTGTTCAGTGCAGCAGGTCCTGGTGTTCAGTGCAGCAGGTCCTGGTGTTCAGTGCAGCTGGTCCTGGTGTTCAGTGCAGCAGGTTCTGGTGTTCAGTGCAGCAGGTCGTGGTGTTCAGTGCAGCAGGTTGTGGTGTTCAGTGCAGCAGGTCCTGGTGTTCAGTGCAGTAGGTCCTGGTGTTCAGTGCAGCAGGTCCTGGTGTTCAGTGCAGCAGGTCCTGGTGTTCAGTGCAGCAGGTCCTGGTGTTCAGTGCAGCAGGTCCTGGTGTTCAGTGCAGCAGGTTCTGGTGCTCAGTGCAGCAGGTCGTGGTGTTCAGTGCAGCAGGTCCTGGTGTTCAGTGCAGCAGGTCCTGGTGTTCAGTGGTCGTTCGTACCCTGACGAGCCGTTGTTAAAGCTACAGGTGTGCAGTTTTCATCTCTCATCTCGTGATGGTAGACGACCATCATTACCACAATAATCTTCACTGATACTAGGGACTTTTATCCATTTAAGTTTTTTTCCCTCCATGAAACTTCTTCAGTCTTTACGAGTGTGATAAGAGGTCTCATGACGCAACGCCAGCTTGGATAACGACGTGACGCAAGCCTCGTTTCCTGCCCAACACTCTCTTGCAAATTACATTGTTGTGTGAGGCCTCGTCGACTGGTAGTGGTAAACGACCTTCGACTTAATGTAATGATGGTGTAGGAGACGACCCGACCCACACACACACACACACACACACACACACACACACACACACACACACACACACACACACACACACACACACACACCTTACCAACAAGGATTAACACCATTTGTACCAGGGGCTGACACCAGAGGTCCTTGGGACTAACGCCATTGGTGCTGACACCATTGATGCTACAGAGACTGCCACCAGTGGTGGCAGGGACTGGTATCTCTAATGGCATGGAATGACATCATTGGTGACAAAGACTGCCACCACCGGTGCAAGGACTGCCACCTCTGGTGCCAAGGATTGACAGCATTGGTGGCAGGAATAACACCAGAGACTGCCATCAGTGGGGCTAGGGAGTGCCACCGGTGGTGCCAGGGGACTGCTGCCACCGGAGGTTCCATGGAGTGCCACTAGTGGTGTCAGGTACTGATATAGTTAAAGCCAGAGACTGACTCTCTCTCTCTCTCTCTCTCTCTCTCTCTCTCTCTCTCTCTCTCTCTCTCTCTCCTGCCTTAAAAGCACTGTAACAAGATGGTCTACAACCGTATCCTTGACGGCTGAAACAATTACCTCACAAAGTCATCATCATTTATCTGCTGACAATATTTCGACCAGTTTATTTATGAAACATGTAAGATGTTTATTATAAATTCATGTAATGATTCATTTTTTGGGTCTGGTATTTGTATATGTGGCAGATGATAATGATGATGTGTGCTTTCTCAGAAGTGGTAAATAATGAGAAAGGGATTTGCTTCTAGTGAACTGAATCAAGACAGTGTGTTCCCACACGTTCATATTATCAGGGCCAGTCATCAGTCTCGCCTCTGTCAACCCCTGTTATTCCCATGGTAGAAATTTATTTTTCGTGAGAGATTTTTTTCTCCCCTCACCATAGGTAGTGGTGAGGTGTGGTGTAGTGTGTTTTGGCCAGACCACAGCTTGGGGGCAGGTGGGCGAGGCCAGAACGGAAGAGTTGTGGTCAGCAGTGTAAAGAGGATCCACAAGGGGAGTGGATGTAGGTGGGAGATGGTGGGTAGATTAGTAGGACTTAGGTGGATGATAGTGGATGGGCAGGTTGTAGGTTGGGTGGATTTCAGCGAATGGACGAGGATGAAGATGGGAGGTAGAGTAAGTAGACGAAGGTGACAGTCGTCAGTGAGGTGGCTGGCCGGGCGGGGCAGGACGTGTTTATTTGGCCGTCTGGGTGTACGTTTGACACCACACGTCGCCAGCAGCTGTCCACCTGCCTCCTGCCTGGTCATGGGGGCCTCATCGCCTCACTTCAATATCTAGTGCACCTGCCGGGCTGGGGTGACACTGGTACCCTGGCTGGGGCTCACCCCTCCAGCACTGTGAGGGTTGGGGCGACTGACAGGTGCTGCTGCAGGTGATGGACACGGCCCAGTGCAGCAGGTTGGAGGGGGAAGGGGCGGCAGTCAGCCAGGCACGACGGCTGGGGTGGGTAAGGAGAGCAAGAGTTGCCGCACGTGACGTCCTGGTCGGGCGTGGCTAACCTCCCTCACGATGATGGACACGGTAGGGACACACCGAAGTACTGGCGTAGACGGCGCCTCGCTCTCTACCGTAGACACCGGCAGACGGATGTCGAGATCGTGCAGGCAAGTGCAGCCAGATGATGGACTGGTTTCTTACATGTCTGATGTTTATATTAACGATTCAGTGTAAAAACTGTGACAGACAATGTTGGACGTCTCATTGCCGACACCTGGAATATTTTTGACCGTCAGAACAGCGTGTGTGTGTGTGTGTGTGTGTGTGTATGTGTGTGTGTGTGTGTGTGGTAGTAAACCAAAGAAATTGAAATGTCGATTGAAATAAATAAAAACCTGGTAGAGTTCTGTAGGGAACTCCACATGGTCATGCTGATGATGTGTACAAGCAGGAGACTAGTTTTGGTGTAATTAATAGTGTTTTCTACATGAACTGTTGTGGGATGGATTCACGTCACATTGTAATTTTTTTTAACTTACTCTTTGGAGTGGAGTGGTCATTGTGCATACAACCGAGCAGCAATCATGATGAAGCATGTATTAAGCTTCAGTGACATTCATAAGCGTTCACATTCCTGTATTATATGATGATTGATGTAATGATAAATATCTTGATGTTCTAGAAGGAGACTGAGTAACTGATCAGCCAGCGTCCAGTGAGGAATGGTGGACTGGGCAGTGCTGTGACTGTAACACCTTGGCAGAGGTCTCCGAAGCCATCCGGTGTACAGAAAGGGACAGGACCTGTCTATGTTGGTGTTGTGGCTAACCACAGCTGGTGTGGACAGAATTAGATCAATTGATGGTCCTTAATATCTATCTATCTGCTTGTCTATCTGTCAATTTTTCCACAAAGAGGGGGACGAAAATACCGAGCAGTGGATTGGATAGACTAAATGAGGTTTTAAGGTACTAGGTCCGAAACATTTGATACAGCGAGAGGCATACATTGGATAGAAGTATACAGAGCAATGTGGTATATAGTGGGCGACGTGCTGTTAGTGAGTGCAGCCAGGGTATATACAGCGGTCATGGTAAACCATGGAATAGTGTGTAGGATTTAGCTGTGGATGATTGCAGTGTTGAATAATACATGACTGCCAGAGACTGGATGTATGCAAATGAGGTTATTGTTCGTTTCTTCCGTAACGTTACTGGACTGGATTAGGAGAGGATATACATGTATATATAGACAGACGTACAGATAGATAAAAACTTCCTGTTTTTCGGTCTGCCTTTCATAATTGGATGTTATTATGAAACAAAGATTTTATGATATGAAGATCTGGGGAGCAGTGATGGCGTGGTTTCCTGCGGAGTCTTATAATCGAGTATCAGTTATGACGTTTGCTTCCGTAAGACAACCAAGATGGCTTATATGGCGAAGACTAGGATGGTGTGTGGGCGATCCAGTCCGAGATGCTTGGTCTCCCTCGTTTCCTGGGGGATTGGTCCGCCTCCTGTATATGGGGAGGGCGCGCCGCTGTGGGTCGGGGAGAAAGAAGCCGAGATAGAAAACAGTATGGCTCGTCGCACCAGGAGACGTGGCTAACCTTACTGGGGTTGGTATATGAGTGTGGCACACCGTGGCCAGTAGGAGGATGACACACCGTGACGCCTGCCTTCCTCGTCCTCACCACTGTGGTAGAACCAGAGCGTGACGCCTGCCTTCCTCGTCCACACCACTGTGGTAGCGCCACAATGTCCTCGATCAGGTTTTCCCCGAGCAGTATTTCTACCGTCATAATGTCATTGTAAAGCTTAAAGCCACTGCCTTACAACTTCCAAAACTCATTAACTTTTTGTTGCTAAATTGTGACAGTTTGTCGGCGCTCGCTGTGAGGAGCGTGTCTGTGAGGCCTCAGGTGAGGGAGGCGTGACGGCCCGAGTTCCTTGGTATTAATATCTTGGAAATTAATTAGTGGGATGATGAGAGTGGCCTCAGAGACAGTGCCGGCCGGCAACTGCATCGTCATGAAGGCATCGCCCGCCCTCATCATCTCACGTCTGTTCTTCCTAAAATGATCATTTTGCGGGAAGATCTAGACATTTTTTACACCTGCTTGGGAGGTTACTCCTGCTACAAGAGGCGCTTACATGATGTGCACTTTATCAACGTCGTCTTTTTGCGGTGTGGACGTCTCCTGCACACCCGGTGTGTCCTGGACTCATTCCTTGGCGTCCTGCTGGGTTACACCACGAACCTGTCTGAGTCTCGTGCATCGCGCCGCCTCCCGCAGGCTGGCCCGGACTTTACACTCGATCGGTCGCTCTTGCGGCAAGACTCCAAATCAGATATCAATGTCTCGTACGCTGGAGCCATTGGTTGAGGGAGGGGGTCGCTGGAGCAGCCTCGCCATGAGAACGTGTTCATGTCTGCAGGTGGAACCGCAATAATGAAACTAATTACAGCGGATTTGTTCGTGATTTAAGAAAATTATTCCACCTGTTTCAGTTAAAGCTGAGACTGTGAGAGGAGCCTGAATAGCGGCACATGGCAGGAGCTTAGGGCCATGTAAGGCTGGCGTGAATGTCGACGCCCCGTGTCGGTACCTGGACCCCGTTACAAGCATTACAGTTCACTCATAAATCTCACGTCACCAGACGCTCTCATGAGCTCACCTGGAATCACCACATACTACCGTAGCCTTATGTATTATCTCCATACCACATACTGTAGCCTTATGTATTATCTCCACACCGCATACTGTAGCCTTATGTATTATCTCCAACCGCATACTGTAGCCTTATGTATTATCTCCACACCGCATACTGTAGCCTTATGTATTATCTCCACATATTTTGTACTCTCAGGTATTGTGGCGCAACATATTGTAACCTCTCATATTGTAGCCCTATGTACTGTTGTTTTAGATATTGTGGCCAATATGTTATGACCTCTCATATTGTAGTTTTATATATTGTAGTCCTATGTATTGTGGCCCCATATGTTGCTGCCTCATTAATCGCAGTTTCGGATATGATAGCCTTATATATGGTAGCGCCATGTCATGTAACTTCCTGTAATGTAGTATCAAATGTTCTAGTCCCATATTACATACATATATATTTGTAGTCTCATATGTTTAAGTTTCTTATTTTGTAGCCCCATTTATTGCATGCTTATATATTGTAGCTCCATAGATCATAGCCCTATATATTTTAGTTTCTCATGATATTGACGCCTCATATATTAAACTGCCATAGATGACGTTAAGGAATATAGGAGACAATGAGTGGAGATGGTGTTTAAATGACGAGGGACGGAATGCTTCGTGGTGGAGGGCGGCCTGTGGCAACACACCCTTGCTGGGGCCTCGGTCACTTGTGCTGTTCACTGGTGAAGCACGTCTCGTAATGTCTGGTGATGCAGTGTTCACTGGTGAAGCAGGTCTCGTAATGTCTGGTGAAGCAGTGTTCACTGGTGAAGCAGGTCTCGTAATGTCTGGTGAAGCAGTGTTCACTGGTGAAGCAGGTCTCGTAATGTCTGGTGAAGCAGGTCTCGTAATGTCTGGTGAAGCAGGTCTCGTAATGTCTGGTGATGCAGTGTTCACTGGTGAAGCAGGTCTCGTAATGTCTGGTGAAGCATCTCCCTCGCTGCGGAGAGAGAACTGGTGATGTATGGACCAGACTGCCTCAGAGAGGAGAGGTAGTAGGAGTTCTCAAGGAGAGAGACGTACTCTTGAGAGTGTTTTCTTGAGGTCTTACAATATAAGACTAAGTCGTACATGAGACGTTTAGAAATGTGAATAACAAGGCAGGATGGGTTGTGAGGAGAGTTGTGACACTTTCCCGTCACAATTTAACCTTTCTCTTCCCATTCCCATTCCATCTACTGGCTCATCTTTCCTCCCTCATCTTGGTCCCCCTCCCCCCATCCCATATCTTGGCCTTCCCCGTCCCCTGCCATCTCCTAGCTCACCCTCCCTTCCACATCCTGGTCCTCCCCTCCCTCCCTCCCTCCCTCCCACGTCCAGGACCTCCTGCTCTCACGACGGGTCTTAACCTTGACACCGACTCACACACGTCGCACGTTCGTACTGACGTGCCATCATGGCCGACCCTCGCATGTGGTGTCACCCTGAGCTCATTTATGTAGCGTTGAAATTCCCTGAATTTAGACCCAAGTAGGAAGTTGTCCTCGTCACGCGTTTGTGTGTGCGTCTCGACAATCAGAGCTGCTCAGTGTCTCTCCTCTCTTGCTTATTTTAGCTGAAATATACAGTCTCCCTCCTGCTCTTCATGGATTTATCGACATCCCACTGTCGTACGCTGGATAGATTTCAGCATGGCTACCAACGTCCCAGAAGTGTATTTCTGTGTCTGGCATCACACGTCGGTGCATCAGGTGTCAGTGTGTGTGTGTGTGTGTCTGTGTATGTGAGGCGGCCTTGCTCATTTGGAGGCCCTCCTCGCCATTCCCAGTACACCTGACGGCCAATATTGATCATAGTTTCACCCTTGTTCCTCGCCGCCACACTCGACCCCTCTCTCCCTCCCTCTGGTCTTATTGGCCCGGGTTTCCGGCGCCGGAGATGAGCGAAGCAGCTACAGCAGTCGTGTCAAGGGCACGACGCCACCCAGCATTGTACACGAACGTCGTGTACTTCAAAAGTTCTGATGCTGTACACTAGAGCTGGAGGTTTGATGTCGTGTATTATCTGCGTCACTTGGGTCGTGGCATTGATGGTGCAGACGTTAGGGAGGGAAGATAAGTGTTGGAGAAGAGCGGCTGGTTGTGTGGAGCGTTGCTGCTGAGGATCTCTCGCCTGTCTCGACTCTTAATACACAAAACCATCGTTGAGAGGGAAGGAAGGTGGACATAGAGATGCAGGGAGAGATGGACATAGACCCGTCCTTCACGACGGCTCTACCTGCTACGTCATTGAATCAGATGAATGTAGTCACCTTTGACCCACGAGATGAAAGTATCGTATATCATAATGATACGACGTTTCCTTCTAAACAGTGAGTCGCATCCATCCCTTAACTCAATCCCTTCTGTCTGCCTTGAGACTAATGTTCGTTTAATGATCATTTATTCATGTAAGGCAGAGCGATTCACGCTTGCTTGGCTCAGGGTACACACAAGGTACCCGGGAGCCCTCCCTGTGCTCTGGGCACCAAAGCTGTAGAAAGGAAATCTTCCTTCACATAAACACGTGAACACATGCCAGATTAGGCGGCTATATGGAGGGTAGCAGAGGCTGTCCGCGTGCAGGTCCCCCGCCCTGCTCGTATGACCACTAATGTGGCTAATATACTACTGCCTCCCGCACTGCTGAATGTCGTGCTGTAGTGTTTTACCCACTGTACACTGTGGCTCCTCATCTGTATTATGAATTAGTTATGATGATTGTTAATGAGGAGCTCTCCTCCGTGGTTCCCTGGCGAGTGGCGGGAGGCGAGCCCTGCCCGGGGACACACACTCAACTCACACTCCACAGGTTTGGCCACGGGGACTCACGCTCCTCCTCCGTGTCATTAACCTGGAGTTTTATGAAATCGCTCGGCGTTGCCAGGTCACGCCTCATCCCTTGTTCTTATGTATGTTTTTTATGTGCACTTAATGTGTGTTCTTGTTCCTTGGGGGTTTTTGCTCGTGAATGTAATTTTGTTCGTTGTTTGTAGAACTGATGTTTATAGTCGGAAAATATACGTGTCTCCAGTGTCAGGATTGTTAATTCCAGTATGCATTCATCAGTCGATTATGTATAAACCGAGGTCGTGTGTGAGTGTGTGTGTGTGTGTGTCTGTGTGTGTGTGTGTGTGTGTGTGTGTGTGTGTGTGTGTGTGTGTGTGTTCGTTGCTGCTGGAGATGGGAACGCTGGCGCGGAGGATCAGATGACGCTGACGGTCGTGGCCGGGTTGGCACCTTGAGCAGCCAGCCCCTCCCTACTTCCTCTCCACCTGCCGGCCGAAGGTGTGCCCCAGGGGGTGTGCTTATACCTTACCTGGCAGTGCATGCGTTACATACCACTTGCTGTTAACTCCTGGAGTTTTGGAGTACTGCCACGGGGTTAAGGGGGATCAGCCGTCGGTTATCAACTTCAGCGGCGCACTTTTGAAAATGAAGCCGGTGTTGCAGGCGGACAGCCCTGTCTCAACTTTCCGAGTTTCAACAACGTTTATAAACGTCTCGATCACGTCAGACGTCTCCGTCCATGATTGGCTGATCTGTTGACGTAAACTTGCCTAGTTCTCGGAGCAGCGTGGCACCTGAACCCATCCTCGGGCCCAGACTGGTCTAGCTGTGAGGGACGCGTTCATACAGCTCCCTCCTCTTCTATCCGTTGTGAAAATAAGCACCGTCGCTCGGGGTCATCAACAGCGGCCCCCTTCTCCACATGTGGCTGGCTGGTATTTACCGGTGTCAGACATTTCCAGGAATGTTTCCTGCCTCCACAGAGCAGATGACTGGAGGAGGAGGAGGGCGAGTGATGACGCAGCCCAGGGCTCCTGGTGGCTTGGTTGATGGCGTTGTTATGTGGCAACTTCCTGCCCGGCGGGGATCATCCGCCACCCTACCCCAGTCCAGCCATGTTCCTCCCACCAACACTGGTGATGGATCCTTACACACCAACACTGGTGAAGGGTCCTTACCCACCAACACTGATGATAGATCCTCACCCACCAGCGCTAGTGCAGGGTCTTCACCCACCAACGCTGGTGATGGATCCTCTCCCACCAACACTGGTGGGCAGAGCTCCCTCGCCAACGCATCACTGGCGTTAAGCTGACCAACAGTCAACCCTGGTGTTGGGGCTCACGCACGACCTGCGGTGATGGGTGTAGGTGCGTCGGAATGGCAGGTGGGGGGAGGCATGTACTGGAGAGGATGTATGTGGTAGTGTGGAGGGGGGAACATCACTGGTTGACACCCTCTAATACCGCCATCATAATGGTGTCATCCCGTCCTCAGCCCTGCTAGTCTGCCAGCCTTCTCACATGAGGCTGCTGGACGTATAGATGGTGATACAGTAATTTTAGATGGTCTCTGTATGTTCCTTTAACTTCGTACCTTTTTGTGGTGATGAATCCTGGCTCATCTGATCGTGCACTATACGTGGATATTATAGAATACCTGCTTCGTTACCGGTGCCTTCAATGTAACTCACGCCTTTTTTATATATATTTAGAAAACTGTGATATGAGAAAGTTTTGTCTGTATATCTTGATGATTAGGGACGTGTTACACAGTCTCTCTCGTGGATGTTTTACACTTACAGTAAATATTACGAGAGTTTGTGGTACTTCGCATCTGGTTAGTGTAGCCACGGTTAAAACATGGCTCATAAGGGAATGGAGCGAGAGTATTTCCGGTGGGGGTGGACTCTGATAGCACAGTGCACGAAGTTGTAGGGGCTTTCAGCCTTACTAACTCCCTTATATTTTTTTGAGCTGGTTGCACATTCAAGTGAGAAACTGTAGAAACAGGTGTCTGAGTTTGTGAGAGTGTATGAACGGAGGCACCTGACGATTAACGTGAATAAGGTCAATGTTACAAGGTTAAGCACTGAAGACAGACAGATTATTTGGAGTGTGCGTTTGAGTGGAGAGAACCTAGAAGAAGTGAAGTGTTTCAGATACATGGGAGTGGACAAGGCAGCGAATGGAACCATGGGAGCTGAAGGGAGTCATAGGGTGGCTTAGGGGGCGAAGGCCCTGGACACTTTAAGGGATGTTTGGAAAAAGAAGTCAGTGTCTGGTAGGGAAAAGATGGGTATCTTTGATGTCATAATAGTCCTGAGGGTGTTGTATGGGTGTGAGGCCTGGACCATGGATGACAAGGTACGGAAGACGATAGATATGTTCAGATGAAACGTGTGAAGACGATATGTGTTGCAAGGAGTCTTGATCGCATAAGAAATGATAGAGTGATTGAGAGGCGTGGTAGCGAGGGGAATATATATGATGGTGCTGAAGATATGGTTTAGACACTTGAAGAGGATGAGTATGGAGAGATTGACTGAGAGGCTCTACGTGCCGGAAGTGGAGGGAATTAGGAAAAGGGGTAGACTGATCAGGAGATGAAAGGCTTGAATGACTGCGGCTTTGAGTATCTGGGGTCTGAACTCTGTCAAGTAAGGATGCAGAGCTAGACCCACCCCAGATGTGAGAGCAGTACTCCATACAAGGACGGATCAATCCTTTGTATAAACGGAGCAAATGTTCAGAAGAAAATAAATTTCGACTTCTAAACAGGACACCCAGTTTCTTAGAGGTAGACTCAGCCATTTCCGTAATATTAGGTTGCCAAGATTGAGTGGGTGTTGCAGTAATGTCAAGTTTTACGTTACATTATGATTATACACTACAGCTGGAGAGCGGATGTCAGCGAATGAGACCTGCTATTCGTCTCTTCCTGGCGCTTTGTTGCTAACGCGGGAAACGGCGAACAGATAATGAGAAAAAAATGTAGTTTAAGTAATATGGCATTAATGATTCCATCGAAGATTAACTTACATAAAGATTTGTATTGATATTTGGAGAGATGGTATTAACATATTAACATTATATATGTTTGTTAGTTCTGTATATCTTGTAAATCCTCTAACATTATAAACATTAATATATAGAGGATTCCGTATATCTTTAGCTCAAGGATTACTTTGCGTAGTTGTTGTAAAAAATGTCTGTTAATTATTGATAAATGATTCATAACAGGTTGATTTAAGAACATCCGGAAAATATATTTCTCGGGCCAGCCAGACCCACATACGTCACAAGAGGTATCCTAAACCATTTGTATATTGTTGGTGAACACACGGGTTATCTGGCGTCAGGACCTGCAAACTGACCTTGTAGTGGCGAACTCGTCGTTCACCACAGCTGCTCACGTCCTCAAGAAATATGGTAACGCCCGTGGAGGAGGAGGAGGAGAGGGAGTGGGGAGGGGGGCATGAACGATGCCTGGCGTATAAGCCCTTCTGGCCGGCCCTTCAGCATTTCCTGTGTACCAAGATTGTGGAGATGGAAGAGCCCAGTGATGAGAGGAAAGCTGGGTTACCTCAGGCACAGCGCTGGGCCAGCACCACACCGGGAACCGGCCTAAAATATTTACACATATCTTGGTACCTACTTAACACATCTATTCTTACACTGCTCTAACCTCTGATAGGAGAAATATATACTCTCATCTCTAATTACATCAGAAACTAACCCAGTGGGATGATGGGTAATTATACTGCATATATCTTGAGATTTGGATATTCCATCAATTTAAAATGAGAAAACCTGAGCGGGAAATGATTTACCCAGATTAACTTTCTTATCATCAACTCACATAATAATCTTTCCATCATCTTCTTTACATAAATGAACCCGAACATTAGTTGCTAACAATATGAATAACATTCATGATATTCTTCATGCAGTTGGTGAGGTGCCTTCCGACTTTGTATTGATTAGACCCAACCATATTATGATTCCCTTTCCTGGACGAATATTTTCAAGATGTTTCACACAAAGAACACTTCGAATATACCTTTTCTCCAGTTCCGGTTTACTACCGCTCTCACCGTACGTAACCACACCACCTCACTTGGCCCAGTACTTAGCATTATCATAAGCCTCACCTTGAGCAACCTCCCGGTGTGGCCTTATCAGTCACTTGCACCATAAAGGCTTCTGATCTGAAGGCTTATACAACATTACCCTGCAATTGCTTTCGATTCTCTTTCCCAGCCACAAAGTCATACAGGCTCAGGATATATAGGATACACTAATGTGACAGACATGTATAATGTGGCAACAACGTACAGGCGATAGTAACGTGCGCACGGCCGATATTAACATACGTAGAGGTGATGGTGGTACACGTACAGGTGATGGTGGTACACGTATAGGTGCTGGTGACAGGAATGCACAGAAGTGCGATACTAACGCACGTGTGGGCGATATTAAACTGTATACGGATGGTGTTGACGCACGTGCAGCCCACCACGCACGTAATGTTGACGCACGTGCAGCCCAACACGCACGTGAGGTGAATGCACGTGCAGGCGATATCAACATATTTTCCCCTCCTATGAACTGTAGTAACTGCCCCCCCCCCCCACCCACCCCCTTTCTCCCCGTTATACACCGCTGTTTAAACAAATGCACGTTGTTATTGTTGTTGTTGTTGTTGTTGTTCATTTCAATACACGTCCATCTATACGTCGTGCACACGAAGGTGCTGAGCGCGGGTGCCTGCCGTAATGTACCGCAGGAGTCAGTAGAGTGTGTTCGAAGTAGATCCTCTTGAGTAATTGCCCCCTCCCCCCCTGTCGGCTCCCACCCTGGCACCACACCCACCTACCTTCTCTTGCTCTCCCACTCCTCTCACCTGTCCCTCTTACTCTCCCTCACATATCGTATTTTTCCCCCTCTTTCTCTCACTTGCCGCTCTTATTCCCTCTCACCTACTCCTCTTACTGTTCACCCCTATCACCAACTCGATTTCACACCTCTTACCTACCTCTCTTACTCTCTCATCCCTCTCACTTGCCCACTCGTACTCTCTCACCCCTCTCACCTACCCCTCGTACTGTCTTACCCCTCTCACCCACCCATCTTTTACTTCACCCCTCTCTCGTGCCCTTTCTTACTCTCCCACCCCTCTCACTACCCCTCTCACTCCGCTAGCATCAGTGGGCGGGACAGCATCTTGCGCCACACTGGGCCACAACTACCAGTCAGTAAACCGGTATAACTATTAATTCGGTCCCCCTCTAAGTGTGTGTGTGTGTGTGTGTGTGTGTGTGCGCGCGCGCGCGCGTTGGCTCTGGCGTGGCCGCCCTAGGGAGGTTATGGCCGTGTGTGTGTGTGTGGGGGGGGGGGGTATTCATGTATGAATGTGTGTGCGTATGTATGTTTATGTCAGTTTCTTTTGTATGACTGTGTGTGTGTATGTACGTCGTGTTTGTCTTGGTACAGGTTTGTATATTTGTTAAATGTTTGTGCATATGAGAGTTTATTTGTGTATGTATATCTGAGTTGATATGTGTTTTTCTATACGTGTGTTCCCTGTGTATGTGTCTGCATACTTTGTGTGCGTGTGTGATGCGTAAGTTTGATATATGTGTAATTACGTATCTGTACCAGACGGGGAACGAGTCAACACTCGTGGGGTTCCAACCCATGAAGTTACTTAACTATCATACAACTGTGTAAAACTTCTGTACGCTGTCAGTTACAAACGCTGGCTGGTTGGCTCGCTGGCTGGCTGGGGTGTCGCCAATACCTCTGTCACAGCACATTAGTAAGCTCCCTCAGTTTGTAACATCTCTCGTTGAACTGAGTCTCCTTATTTTAACAACTTTTCCACTGCATTTGAGGCAAGAGGTGTTCATACCCTTGTTTCTTAATTGTAAATATGATAGACCTGTCTGCTACATTACCCTGGCTCTTAGATGCTGAATTTACATGATTTACATGAGTTTACATGATTTTATCTCCTCTTGAATCTGCTTTCATCTCTGCTTTCCGTACGTCTTCAACTTATTACATGATGAAACTCGAGCGTCTCATGATCTCTTTCCCCAGCTGGTGTATCATATATGATATTCTGAGGATCTATGCTACTCTGTGTGAGATAAGAGCCAGTAATAATGTTGTGTCAGACCCTCTCATCCTACTGTGTCCACCGACATGCCGACAGAGGAGGCTTGTCTTATGTAAACCCTATGAACTTGTGTGTCTGTGACTGTGTGTCAGATGGAGGAGCCACATTCCCCCAGTCTGTCTCTATATGACTGCAGTTCCCCAACATTATTACATTACGACGTCTGGGGTGAGTGTGTTTCATTGCTTAATGATGTATCGTCTTGATTGTTCCTTCGTTATTATCATCTTATGTATGTTACGAGGCCAGTGGACTCCATCTCTACACATGGAGGCCAGTGGACTCCGTCTCCACACATGGAGGCCAGTGGGCTCCTTCTCCACACATGGAGGCCAGTGGACTCCATCTCCACACATGGAGGCCAGTGGACTCCATCTCCACACATGGAGGCCAGTGGACTCCATCTCCACACATGGAGGCCAGTGGACTCCATCTCCACACATGGAGGCCAGTGGACTCCATCTCCACACATGGAGGCCAGTGGACTCCATCTCCACACATGGAGGCCAGTGGACTCCATCTCCGCACATGGAGGCCAGTGAACTCCGTCTCCACACATGGAGGCCAGTGAACTCCATCTCCACACATGGAGGCCAGTGGACTCCGTCTCTTCATTGGAATTGTTCAGAGGATATGATCAGCACAACTGTGCACTTCTTTCCCACAGTAACTCTACCCATGACGCGTTCTTTGAATGGACCATCTTCCGGTATTTCCTGGAACTTGAATCCGTCTCGTATTAAGAGAGTCAATCCTCCGTTGTCTTTTCATTTCCTCCTTGCTACCATGTGTGCCCCAGGACTGTGCAGGTGGGATCTTATCTTTGTAGTAAGTTTTGTCATCATATCTCCAACAACATCAGGTGTATATTCCCAAATGCGATGCTTGAGTTCTCGATCTGCAACATCTGTCGCTACTCCATTTACATCCGGATACACCGCTTTAGCTCTGGCATTTGTGTACGTTACTTTAAGCCTGACATTTACATCACTTACTCTACCTAAACCCTCTACTCTGGCTGCTGTTCCGTCATCTTGTCTCATTTGATGTCTCCCATTTTTTGCTCTTTGACATTACTCTGTTATTGTTTTTTTTTGTCACTTTCTTTGATCTGTCACATCATTGAAGACCCTCCTGAATTCCTCCTTGCCTCTGATCCCTAGCTTGCTTAAGTACCTCCTGAGTACATAACTCCGGAGTCAAACATAACTATTCCTGGTCGTCCCAAAATGGCTTGACTGTACCCATCAGTTCCTTTCGTTCCTTTTTTTTATTTCTATCAGAGGAACGTTGTTTGGTATGCCTATAGCGTCTCGGAATCTTTTAATCTGTGTTCGTTCCTTCTCTATCATTTTCTCTTTCTCTGGACTATTTTCTTCTTCTTCTTCCATCCCAAACATCATTAACGATTCTCCACACTCAGCCGACCGACTGCCTCACTAATCTTTCTAATTTTGGTGTCACCCACGTGTCAGCTAAATCATTCAGTGCTAATTCGTGAACCTCCATGTCTCTGGCTTTATTTAAAACCTCCTATTTGTCGTCAAACCCTGATCCAGAAGACTCTGCTGCACTATATTTAAAACCTTCCGTCCGATGGACCATTATATCTGTGTAACAGTGCGTACTGTGTTATGTTCTGTGAAGCTTCGCTTTCACTGCCTGTGTACCTCTTTGTCAGTGTCTCCAGATTTGTACGTATTCCATTTCGTCAGGTATTATTATTATTCTCCGTTTCTCTTCCACGGTCCAGGATTTTGCTCTTGTTCCCTGCTGTCTGTGATCCGTGGTCACCACTGATCTCTGTGTTATGAACATTATCTTTTGTTTATCTATTCTAAAGACATCCAGAGTCAAATCTTCGGACACATTTCTCGAATGCTTTTTATTCATATCATCATCTCTCCCGTGTGGTTCAATTCCTTCTTGAATCCCCTCATCTGAATCGATTCTCTGTTCATCTCTGATTATATTTTTCAACAACCTATTTTTTTCTCTCATATATAACACTTTTCATGACCTTTAAGTTGATTCCTCAATGTCTTTATTTCCTCCTTCAACCATGGTCACTCCTGCTTCTTTTTATCATTATTTTCAAATCATTTCCTCAGACTTATGGCCTCTGATGACTCACACTCTATTTTTATTTTGATGTTTTTTTACCATCGTTTTTAAGACTCACACAACCCTCTTCTCGTGGCCTCCATCTCATAGATCTAGTCTCAACAGTGTTGAATCCAAATCTGATTTAAACACTGAAATTCTTGTCCCACTTGGCTCAGGCCATACGAGTATACTGTACGACTTCAGTGTTTTAAGCTTCAGTCTTAAAGATGATAAATATCCTCACCCAAAAAAACTGCAACCTTGTTTACTTTTATAAACATCTTTGATGGCCAGCCTTAGGGTTAGGAACCAAGAAAAATAAGGAATCTATCCGGGAGAAAAAACAGGTTGGTTGGTCGTCACGCCAGCTGGCACAGTTGCTCGTTCTTGATAAACCACTATCTTGTCTCTCATTCACCCTCACACTCCTCTCTAAGGACGTATAGATGTTTTTGATTATATATATATAACTGATTTAGTTAGTCTGTTTCAGTTACTCGCATTGTCTGGTGAATATTTCTTTATGTAAATGATCCTTGGCGTGTGTGTGTGTGTGTGTGTCTGTGTGTGTGTGTGTGTGTGTGTGTGTGTGTGTGTGTGTGTGTGTGTGTAAGGTAGGCGTCACATTGCATCATGAGGTAAGTATTCCTGGACGTGAGGCACCACCTGCCAGAATAGCCACAACCTTCCCCCAGTACCTGCTGCAGCCGCAGGTGCCGGCCAGCTGAAGCCCTCACCACACGCCCTCCCTCCCTCATTTACCACCTGATGTGAGCATTTTGTCATACAGCCACAGACATGACTGTATGACGTCTATGAATAAAAGAAAAACGGACAGCGTGTTTCCACTGAAACAGGAGACCTAACCTGCGTCAGCTGCTGTGTCTGGTCTTCGTCATTCTCACAGTTACGTTTATATCATTTTTTTTTTCTTTTTCTTTTGCTGTCTTGTGCAAAGATATCTACGAGAGTGTTAGCTTCAGTCTTGAAGACGCAGTTTATGTAAAGCAACTGGTGACGTAGTGTCACATACTGTTGACGTGCGGAGCGACTGGTGCTGGCGAACGTACTCCCTCACGCAACACCTTGCGACGCACGTCGCTCCACCTCCTGACGTAAAGCCGTTCCCACACCCAGCAGGCCTTCCATCACCAGGAGTCACACGGCCACAACTTCCCTCTCGTATGATTGCCGCAGCCATCATGATAATTACCCCGGCACTACCAGCCCATCATTAGTATTACCGTGGCAGACGCCGCTCTTTCCCCTCAACTCCCTCATCATCATCATCATCATTTTCACATGAAAACATTGCTCACCTTTTCTCTCCTACCTGCCATTATCGCCTTCTTTCTCTCCACCAAGTGTCATCGCCTCAACCGTGGTCATGTTCTGCATCATCACTACCATACTTGTCATCTGTATCATCACTACCATACCTGTCATCTGTATCATCACTACCATACCTGTCATCTGTATCATCACCCTACAACCTACCCTGCCACATCCCTAGTGACTCTGCACCGTGCTATGCCTCATCCTTTACGAGTGTACACCCTGCCGTGTCTCACCTCTGTGTGAGTGTGTACCCTGCCCTGCCTCAGGCCCTGTGAGTCAACACTTGACGACCCTCTTATCCTCACCCTCATCTGATCTTATCCTTTTCTTTGTCACCTGAAAATTTGACCCTCATCAGCCCTCATCATCCTTCACTCTTCCATTCTCAGCTGTGTCAACCCTACATCCCTCTGCCTCGTCACCCCTATCTCCCTCAGGTTCATGACCTTTCCATAGCCCAACATTGCCACCCTTCCCTTCCTCAGCCCCGCCACCCTCCTCTTCCACAGCCCCTCCACCCTACCCTACCACAATCTGGCCACCTTTCCTTTCCTCATCCTCGTCACCCTTCACTCTTCACTCTATCATCAACATACTTCCATTTGTCAGACATCAACGTCCTACACCACTTATTACACTTCTCCCCCCCCCCCTTTGCCCCTCATCCTGGCCCTTCTTAGCTTCATCCTTCTGCACCCTAAACCTCCTCCTCCCTCTCATATCGCACTCTGGCCTGCCCCATCCTCCTCATATTCCACCCTGACCTGCTTCACCCAGACCATATTGCACCCTCATCACATTCCAGCCTGGCAAACTACACCGTCTTCATAATACACCCTAGCTTGTTTCACCCTCCTAACACTACACCCTGGCCTGCCTCACCCTCTTCGTGATACACCCTAGCTGCCTCACCCTCCTAACACTACATTCTGGCCTGCCTCGCCCTCCTCTTACCAAACGTTCACCCACCTCACACTACACCCTTTGCTTGCTTCACCCTCCTTTTACTTCACCCTGGCCTGCCTCACCCTAATCGTCCCACTGGCCAGGGTAGCTGGACATAATCCCATGGTGGAGGAGACGCGTCAGGAGGCCGGATATCGGCGAGAATATCGGGTAATATGACCCAGGTGGCCGGCTGGTGCCCTGCTACCGGTATGGTGCCATACCTCCACCCACACCACACACATAAACACATATACTTGTACTCTGTTGCTTTCTTTACACACGCATATATATATATATATATATATATATATATATATATATATATATATATATATATATATATATATATATATATATATATATATATATACATGTATATCACATAATGCTTTCTTGACGGCGGGATTCAAACCGCTAGTAGCCCATTTGTGTGGGATGTGGGGACGATAACGGTTGGGCTATGGAGGCCCAGCTCCCACACAAATGGTACCGGTTCGAATTCCTACTGTCAGGAGGGCATTATGTGTTCTGTGAAAGTGAGCGCTCATTGCTTATATGTAAATATATATATATATATATATATATATATATATATATATATATATATATATATATATATATATATATATATATGATAGAGCTGATAGAGATGCTCTGTGGAAGGTATTAAGAATAGTTGGTGTGGGAGGCAAGTTGTTAGAAGCAGTGAAAAGTTTTTATCGAGGATGTATGGCATGTGTACGTGTAGGAAGAGAGGAAAGTGATTGGTTCTCAGTGAATGTAGGTTTGCGGCAGGGGTGTGTGATGTCTCCATGGTTGTTTAATTTGTTTATGGATGGGGTTGTTAGGGAGGTGAATGCAAGAGTTTTGGAAAGAGGGGCAAGTATGAAGTCTGTTGTGGATGAGAGAGCTTGGGAAGTGAGTCAGTTGTTGTTCGCTGATGATACAGCGCTGGTGGCTGATTCATGTGAGAAACTGCAGAAGCTGGTGACTGAGTTTGGTAAAGTGTGTGAAAGAAGAAAGTTAAGAGTAAATGTGAATAAGAGCAAGGTTATTAGGTACAGTAGGGTTGAGGGTCAAGTCAATTGGGAGGGAAGTTTGAATGGAGAAAAACTGGAGGAAGTAAAGTGTTTTAGATATCTGGGAGTGGATCTGGCAGCGGATGGAACCATGGAAGCGGAAGTGGATCATAGGGTGGGGGAGGGGGCGAAAATCCTGGGAGCCTTGAAGAATGTGTGGAAGTCGAGAACATTATCTCGGAAAGCAAAAATGGGTATGTTTGAAGGAATAGTGGTTCCAACAATGTTGTATGGTTGCGAGGCGTGGGCTATGGATAGAGTTGTGCGCAGAAGGATGGGTGTGCTGGAAATGAGATGTTTGAGGACAACGTGTGGTGTGAGGTGGTTTGATCGAGTGAGTAACGTAAGGGTAAGAGAGATGTGTGGAAATAAAAAGAGCTTGGTTGAGAGAGCAGAAGAGGGTGTTTTGAAATGGTTTGGGCACATGGAGAGAATGAGTGAGGAAAGATTGACCAAGAGGATATATGTGTCGGAGGTGGAGGGAACGAGGAGAAGTGGGAGACCAAATTGGAGGTGGAAAGATGGAGTGAAAAAGATTTTGTGTGATCGGGGCCTGAACATGCAGGAGGGTGAAAGGAGGGCAAGGAATAGAGTGAATTGGATCGATGTGGTATACCGGGGTTGACGTGCTGTCAGTGGATTGAATCAGGGCATGTGAAGCGTCTGGGGTAAACCATGGAAAGCTGTGTAGGTATGTATATTTGCGTGTGTGGACGTATGTATATACATGTGTATGGGGGTGGGTTGGGCCATTTCTTTCGTCTGTTTCCTTGCGCTACCTCGCAAACGCAGGAGACAGCGACAAAGCAAAAAAAAAAAATATATATATATATATATATATATATATATATATATATATATATATATATATATATATATATATATATATATATATATATGTGTGTGTGTATATATATATATATATATATATATATATATATATATATATATATATATATATATATATATATATATGTATATATATATGTGTGTGTGTATATATATATATATATATATATATATATATATATATATATATATATATATATATATATATATATATATTATTTTATTATTATTATACTTTGTCGCTGTCTCCCGCGTTTGCGAGGTAGCGCAAGGAAACAGACGAAAGAAATGGCCCAACCCCCCCCCCCCCCCCATACACATGTATATACATACGTCCACACACGCAAATATACATACCTACACAGCTTTCCATGGTTTACCCCAGACGCTTCACATGCCTTGCTTCAATTCACTGACAGCACGTCAACCCCGGTATACCACATCGCTCCAATTCACTCTATTCCTTGCCCTCCTTTCACCCTCCTGCATGTTCAGGCCCCGATCACACAAAATCTTTTTCACTCCATCTTTCCACCTCCAATTTGGTCTCCCTCTTCTCCTTGTTCCCTCCACCTCCGACACATATATCCTCTTGGTCAATCTTTCCTCACTCATCCTCTCCATGTGCCCAAACCACTTCAAAACACCCTCTTCTGCTCTCTCAACCACGCTCTTTTTATTTCCACACATCTCTCTTACCCTTACGTTACTCACTCGATCAAACCACCTCACACCACACATTGTCCTCAAACATCTCATTTCCAGCACATCCATCCTCCTGCGCACAACTCTATCCATAGCCCACGCCTCGCAACCATACAACATTGTTGGAACCACTATTCCTTCAAACATACCCATTTTTGCTTTCCGAGATAATGTTCTCGACTTCCACACATTCTTCAAGGCTCCCAGGATTTTCGCCCCCTCCCCCACCCTATGATCCACTTCCGCTTCCATGGTTCCATCCGCTGCCAGATCCACTCCCAGATATCTAAAACACTTCACTTCCTCCAGTTTTTCTCCATTCAAACTCACCTCCCAATTGACTTGACCCTCAACTCTACTGTACCTAATAACCTTGCTCTTATTCACATTTACTCTTAACTTTCTTCTTCCACACACTTTTCCAAACTCAGTCACCAGCTTCTGCAGTTTCTCACATGAATCAGCCACCAGCGCTGTATCATCAGCGAACAACAACTGATTCACTTCCCAAGCTCTCTCATCCCCAACAGACTTCATACTTGCCCCTCTTTCCAAAACTCTTGCATTTACCTCCCTAACAACCCCATCCATAAACAAATTAAACAACCATGGAGACATCACACACCCCTGCCGCAAACCTACATTCACTGAGAACCAATCACTTTCCTCTCTTCCTACACGTACACATGCCTTACATCCTCGATAAAAACTTTTCACTGCTTCTAACAACTTTCCTCCCTCACCATATATTCTTAATACCTTCCACAGAGCATCTCTATCAACTCTATCATATGCCTTCTCCAGATCCATAAATGCTACATACAAATCCATTTGCTTTTCTAAGTATTTCTCACATACATTCTTCAAAGCAAACACCTGATCCACACACTGAAACCACACTGCTCTTCCCCAATCTGATGCTCTGTACATGCCTTCACCCTCTCAATCAATACCCTCCCATATAATTTACCAGGAATACTCAACAAACTTATACCTCTGTAATTTGAGCACTCACTCTTATCCCCTTTGCCTTTGTACAATGGCACTATGCACGCATTCCGCCAATCCTCAGGCACCTCACCATGAGTCGTACATACATTAAATAACCTTACCAACCAGTCAACAATACAGTCACCCCCTTTTTTAATAAATTCCACTGCAATACCATCCATATATATATAGAACGGTTATATAAAGTGGGAAAGACAAAAGTAGGAAGAGAATTCCACTGCTGTGTTCTGCGAAGGAGGGAGAGATCTTAACGGTCCATCCTCATGTGGCTAATCTCCTCACACGGAAACATGGAAGCAGCAGCCACTCTCACGCCACAGGTCCAGGTCTTAGTGGGTTCAGGATACACTTAGGCCGCGAACCAGAGTAGTGGCCGAATCTGTGCTCGCAGAACAGAGACAATGAGGGAAGTAGCAATATGGCTGGACGGAAAGGTGTGTTCGAAGAGAGAGGGTGAGGACCTGTGGGAGGAAGGGTAGCAAACCCAGATGTGGACGACTGAGGCCACTGTGCATGCTGAGGAACACCTCAGAAGAAAAATAAGCTACTGCACTGTGAACTTTACGGGGAGCAGTTCTGTTGTGTTCAGCATGTAGGGTTGCTGGGTTAGTGTGGAGGGTGTGGGTTCAGCGGGGATAGTGTGGAGAGTGTGAGTTCAGCGGGGATAGTGTGGAGGGTGTGGGTTCAGCGGGGATAGTGTGGAGGGTGTGGGTTCAGCGGGGATCGTGTGGAGGATGTGGGTTCAGCCGGGGTAGTATGGAGGATGTGGGTTCAGCATGTAGTGTTGCCCGGATAGTGTGGAGGGTGTGGCTCATCCCCCACCTGCGTGTGTTACTGGAGGGGGGGAATGTTGGTGTTTTGAAATTTGATAGGGCACGAGCGAGTGAGCGAGCAAGAGATTGCCTTGTTTTTAACCCGTTCAACTTAACCAGGTGGTAATTAAGACTCAGAATTTGTACATTTGGGGAAAAAAGATGTCATGTGTGAGAGGAGGAGGAGGAGGGGATAGGACCAAAGGCTGAAGAGGGAAGGTGGCATATGGAGAGACGAAATAGCACAGGTGATAGTGATAAACCCAGAGGAGATGGTGATAAACCCAGAGGAGATGGTGATACACCCAGAGGAGATGGTGATAAACCCAGAGGAGATAGTGATACACCCAGAGGAGATAGTATTAAACCCAGACGAGATAGTAATAACCCCAGACGAGATAGTAATAAACCCAGGCGAGATAGTAATAACCCCAGACGAGATAAGAAAGAACCCAGTGTTGTTATTTCGGTAATATTTATGGTTGATGTCATGGACGTACGTGTTTTATTACAAGCGTTCTGGTTGTGGAAAGAGGTCGTCACGGACGCTAGACCCTAGATGAAGACATGAAGAAGGTTGGGTTCAGAATCTACCTGTAAAGCCAACAGGCGAGACAGAGGTTATGTAGTTAGGTCTATGTTAGGGAAAGATACTGTCTGGCCTGATGGCTTTGTTGTTATTCGGGTGAAAGTTATGATCAGCAGTATTGACACGGGAAGTTGTAAGATGGTTCCGACCATCACTTCATCACAACCAGGTCAGGAAGGTTGTTCATCCCTGGGCGGCTCGGCTGCTCTCTACAACCTACTGACACGGAGGTTGTAAGATGGTTCCGGACATCAACACAACCGGGTCAGGTCAGGAGGGTTGTACTTCCCAGGGCGGCTGCCGTCTGTTGCGCACAAGATACTCTGTGAAACAGAGGATGATTATCTCTGCTTTCCTTCACCCGTTTGTCTATAGTTCTGGTATACAACCCATCAGGTTCTGCAAACCTTAGCGTGTTGTGTGTTGTGTCGTGCTGTCTGTTGTGTCGTACTGTGTTGTGTTGTGCTGTGTAGTGTTGTGTTGTACTGTGTATTGTGTTGTGTTGTGATGTGTGTTGTGTCGTACTGTGTTGTGTTGTGCTATGTATTTTGTTGTGTTATACTGTGTATTGTGTTGTGTTGTGCTGTATATTTTGTCGTGCTGTGTATTGTGTTGTGTTGTGTTGTGTATTGTGTCGTGCTGGGTATTGTGTTGTGTTGTGCTGTGTATTGTGTTGTGTTGTGCTGTGTATTTTCTTGTGTTATACTGTGTATTGTGTTGTGTTGTGCTGTATATTTTGTCGTGCTGTGTATTGTGTTGTGTTGTGTTGTGTATTGTGTCGTGCTGGGTATTGTGTTGTGTTGTGCTGTCTATTGTGTTGTGTATTGTGTTGCGCTGTGTATTATGTGGTGCTGTGTATTGTGTTGTGGATCTGTGTCACCTGCAGTGGAGGAAGCGTGCAGCAGCAGCAGGTGGGTCGGGTGACCGTCCCGGCCAGGGTCGAGTGACAGCCCACCTCCCACCTCACCCATTCCTTTTTATTTTCATTATTATTATTATTTTTTTTTTCGTTTAGAAAAAAGAATTACTCGTGGAAATATTTTTTTGCTCCATGCCCTATAAAAAGAAGAAACGAAGAGAGAGAGAGAGAGAGAGAGAGAGAGAGAGAGAGAGAGAGAGAGAGAGAGAGAGAGAGAGAGTTGGTCGAGGAACTTTCCCAAGTCGTGGACGAGTTCCCTGATGCGTGAGGAAGGAAGGTCGAGTGTGAAGATGGATGTGGCGTCTCAACTTGTCACAATGAGAGGTAACGACCTGTAGTTTGGCCTCAGTTTATAGTTCAGTGTTCATAGCAAGATACGAAAATGTTCAGCTTCCCGTCTTTACCGTCAGGGAAGGTTATTAGCAAGTGGTGAGAGGTTGTAGCAAGTGGTGGGAGGTTGTAGCAAGTGGTGGGAGGTTGTAGCAAGTGGAGGGAGGTTGTAGCAAGTGGTGAGAGGTTGTAGCAAGTGGAGGGAGGTTGTAGCAAGTGGTGGGAGGTTGTAGCAAGTGGTGGAAGGTTGTAGCAAGTGAAGGGAGGTTGTAGCAAGTGGTGGAAGGTTGTAGCAAGTGGTGGAAGGTTGTAGCAAGTGAAGGGAGGTTGTAGCAAGTGGTGGAAGGTTGTAGCAAGTGAAGGGAGGTTGTAGCAAGTGGAGGGAGGTTATAGCAAGTGGAGGGAGGTTGTAGCAAGTGGTGGAAGGTTGTAGCAAGTGGAGGGAGGTTGTAGCAAGTGGAGGGAGGTTGTAGCAAGTGGTGGAAGGTTGTAGCAAGTGAAGGGAGGTTGTAGCAAGTGGTGGAAAGTTATTCGCAAGTGGTGGGAGGTTGTAGCAAGTGAAGGGAGGTTGTAGCAAGTGGAGGGAGGTTGTAGCAAATGGTGGAAGGCTGTAGCAAGTGGAGGGAGGTTGTAGCAAGTGGAGGGAGGTTGTAGCAAGTGGTGGAAGGTTGTAGCATGTGGAGGGAGAATGTAGCAAGTGGAGGGAGGTTGTAGCAAGTGGTGGAAGGTTGTAGCAAGTGGAGGGAGAATGTAGCAAGTGGAGGGAGGTTGTAGCAAGTGGTGGGAGGTTGTAGCAAGTGGTGGGAGGTTGTAGCAAGTGGTGGGAGGTTGTAGCAAGTGGAGGGAGAATGTAGCAAGTGGAAGGAGGTTGTAGCAAGTGGTGGGAGGTTGTAGCAAGTGGTGGAAGGCTGTAGCAAGTGATGGGAGGTTGTAGCAAGTGGAGGGAGGTTGTAGCAAGTGGTGGGAGGTTGTAGCAAGTGGAGGGAGGATGTAGCAAGTGGAGGGAGGTTGTAGCAAGTGGTGGGAGGTTGTAGCAAGTGGTGGGAGGTTGTAGCAAGTGGAGGGAGGTTGTAGCAAGTGGTGGGAGGTTATAGCAAGTGGTGGGAGGTTGTAGCAAGTGGAGGGAGGTTGTAGCAAGTGGGAGGTTGTAGCAAGTGGTGGGAGTTTGTAGCAAGTGGAGGGAGGTTGTAGCAAGTGGTGGGAGGTTGTAGCAAGTGGTGGAAGGTTGTAGCAAGTGGTGGGAGTTTGTAGCAAGTGGAGGGAGGCTGTAGCAAGTGGTGGGAGGTTATAGCAAGTGGTGGGAGGTTGTAGCAAGTGGTGGAAGGTTATAGCAAGTGGTGGGAGGTTGTAGCAAGTGGTGGAAGTCATAGGAAGTGGTGGGAGGTTGTAGCAAGTGGTGGAAGTCATAGCAAGTGGTGGGAGGTTGTGGCAAGTGGTGGGAGGTTATTACAAATAATGTTTTGTTTGTGGTAAGACAGTAAACAACAAGACGGGGGAGGGGAGGCGAAGTGGCGGAGCTTCCTCACACGTGACGTCGGTCCACCAGCAGGAGTGGGCCAGGCACGTGCTCCGTGCAGGGAGGAAGGTCCTCCCCTCCTGGGCCACACCTCCCTCATGCTCATGATGGGATCAAATATTTCCTCTGACTTCTCCTGTTGTATTGGATTCCCCGACCACGACTCAGCTTCATCATGTCTGAATCACTTTCACCTACAATATATTCATTGTAAAGAATCATGGAAGAAATGCTCGTATATTACAGCGTCACCAGAGTAGATCCATCCCAGACACAGTCAGTATCAACACCAAGTCATATTTATGTGGAAATCGTGGCTTTTAGCTTTTTTAACGTCCTCTGTTGATAATCGTGTGTGTTCATAATTAACGTGTTAATGAACCGATTATTATTATTATTATTATTATTATTATTATTATTATTATTATTATTATTATTATTATTATGACTACTACTACTACTACTACTACTACTGCTACCATTATCCCATGGATGGTGCCCAGTGAGGCCCCTCTCCCTGCCACCCTCCCCAGCCAGCGACCCGCCACCACCACCCTTTCAAGCCAGCCTCTCTGGCTTTGCTGGTAAATTGGTCATAATAGCGGCCCTTTGAGATGTGTGTAGCTTATGTCTTGTCTGTCCTGGGCTCAGAGATGTTCAAGAGCAGAGGCATTAAGGCTTTTAACTACCTCTGGTGGCCCTGAGGTGCAGGGCCCTGGGGAGGATGGCCCTTGGTCCTTGGTAGGATGCCCCTCCGGCCCTGGCGAGGATGACCTCCCTTCCTGGCCCTGGGGAGGTGCCACGGTCGTGGTTCACTGGCTGGGACGTGAGGGTGGCGGTGCCTGGCATGTCTCGTGTACAGTAGACGTCTTGAGCCAGTTTAATGTTGTATTACCACAGCCAGGCCCACTCCATCCATGGGAGGAGACGTGTGCACGGTGATACTCATTCTCATGCTAGTCTTCTAAAGCTGTTACTCTTCTCACATTTCGTCGAGTCTGCGTCACAGTGGTCGTTTCCCAATGAAAGAAACCTAGAAGAATGACCTCTCGAACTAGCAGACTGCTGACGCTGCAGTACATAGCAAGCAGGCCAGGAGGCAGGAGGCTGTGGGAGGGTGCAGCAGCGAGGCGCCTCCTCCTCCTTGCCATAAAGGGACTTACAAAGTCTTGGCGGCTTGCAACGTGAACCTCCGCCATGCAACATGCACGACGACCTGGTTGTGCTGCGTCCTCCTGCAGCAGCAGCAGCAGGAGTTGCTCACCCACCACCGTCCCGTTGTTGCTGGTGGCCATCAACGGTGTACACAGTAGTACCTTTGGTTGTGACTCACGCTGCCCGGCTACCCCGGCTTTTGCCTCCCTACCCCGCTTTGTGTCGCCCTCCTCCCTTTTGTGCCACCCTCCCCCACCCTTACTGTCATACCACCTTCCCCCGGCATGTACCACCCTCACCCACCCTTATTGTACAGTGCCAACATGAAGCCTGCTTGTTACCATCCCCAGCTTAGTGCCAACATGTAGCAGGTCGTCACCAGCTCTAGCACAGTGCTAACATGTAGCAGGTCGTCACCAGCTCTAGCACAGTGCTAACATGTAGCAAGTCGTCACCAGCTCCAGCACAGTGCCAACATGTAGTCAGGTCGTCACCAGCTCCAGCACAGTGCCAGCATGTAGTCAGGTCGTCACCAGCTCCAGCTCAGTGCCAGCATGTAGTCAGGTCGTCACCAGCTCCAGCACAGTGCCAACATGTAGTCAGGTCGTCACCAGCTCCAGCACAGTGCCAGCATGTAGTCAGGTCGTCACCAGCTCCAGCACAGTGCCAGCATGTAGTCAGGTCGTCACCAGCTCCAGCACAGTGCCAGCATGTAGTCAGGTCGTCACCAGCTCCAGCACAGTGCCAACATGTAGTCAGGTCGTCACCAGCTCTAGCACAGTGCTAACATGTAGCAGGTCGTCACCAGCTCTAGCACAGTGCTAACATGTAGCAAGTCGTCACCAGCTCCAGCACAGTGCCAACATGTAGTCAGGTCGTCACCAGCTCCAGCACAGTGCCAACATGTAGTCAGGTCGTCACCAGCTCCAGCTCAGTGCCAGCATGTAGTCAGGTCGTCACCAGCTCCAGCACAGTGCCAACATGTAGCAGGTCGTCACCAGCTCCAGCACAGTGCCACCCTCTGCTGGCGTTATATCACACACTAATGCCAAAATAACCGTTGCTGAGAAGTGACACATGAAAGCCAATAAAGAATGATTCTGTAGACTGCACCATGCTGGTGGATTCACCCCCCATCACACCCCCATCCTGGCCACCACCACACCCCCAGCCTGGCCACAACCACACCCCCAGCCTGGCCACAACCACACCCCCAGCCTAGCCACAACCACACCCCCAGCCTGGCCACAACCAGAGCCCCATTCTGGCCACCACAACATACCCTCACTGCACTACGGCCTTTACTACATCTCTCCTCGGCCACCATAACATTGTCACTGCTTACACCATTGCCTGGGTTGCTGCCGATGGACCCCCTACCCTGCTAACTTACCGCTCACCAGTCATGCACTTTAACCCCGTCTTCCCCCGTCTCCCCACGCTGTGTACAGTATGTCTGCTCCCCTCCCTAACACCTTGCCACTGTTCACCCCGGGGAGCCAGTCTTAGTACGGGCAACGTTGACTGTGGGGTGCCAGTCTTGGCACTGTTAACTCCAGAGTAACAGTGTCCCCCACTCTGGCACTGTTGAACCTAGTCCTGTTGACCCTGACACTCACAACTCCAGTGACAGTGCCCTCCCTCTCGGTCACTGTTGAACCCAGTCCTCGTTGACCCCTGGCAATGTTAACCCCAGAGTGACAGTGCCTCCACTCCCTGTCACTGTTGACCCCAGGGAGCCAATAAAAGGAGACGAACCCTCACCAAGGGATCTTCAACATTCATTGCTCACCACACGCGACCAGACTGATGGCCAGGTCTTGACCCTCTCCGTGTGTGTTGTGTGCCACACCGTGCAGGGTCTGCCCTTCACTACGACAGTCCTCTATAGGCACTGCCATACCCAGTGCATCATTGTATGTGTTTGGTCGTGCTGGCCAGGTGAGGAGGCGCAGGCATAGTAGGTAACAGTGTGTTGGGCTGAGCAGGTGTTAGAAATCGGTTCGTCTCCTTACCGTAAGAGCTCTCCCATCTGCCAGGAGCAGCGTGCCGGGTGTGGATGACCAGTTGCCTCATTGATCAGCCGAGGGTCCTCCAGTCGCTGGGAACGCCTGTGTGGATGCCCCGTAAGCTATGGTAACCACATGCGACAGAATTGCCTTTGGCTAATGAGCCTGGCGACTCGCACCTATGGCGTCTTGAAAGATATTGTGGTCGAGGAATGTGGGGTCATGCCAGTTCCTGCCACTTGACGTAGGTGGCCAAGGTTGTCATGGGGTAAAGTTTCTGCCACATGGGTAGGTCGAGTTACCACCAGGTCTACCCCCCCCCCCCCCCCTCAGCGTCTACCTCACTCTAGACCTGAGGTTGAGATGTTCATCCGACCTGTGGGCAGCCGCTGTGGGGGGACGGCAACCCCCACAGCAGCGGAGGTTGTGCTCTAACTCTCCTGCTGGAGGGAGGTGGTGCCCACACCTCTTCCCTTCCCTTCATATAATCTTTCTCGACCAGAAGATAGACTGAGGCACAGTCTGCAGTGCCATTGCTTCCGCAGTACTTTGCAGTGACGTAAGAGTAGTAGTAGTGCGTGCCCTTCCTCGATGACGTCATTGGCTTCATGGGTAGGGATGACGTCAGAAAGAGTTGCAGTGTCTGCCCTGCCTTGCGGATGTCAGGCCTGACGACCACTGCACCAGATGGAGGTCAGCCAACCCTTATAACCACTAAATGGATAGTTACAGTTATTACGAGGTAATGAGTAGTTGTGACCAGTGTGTGTGTGTGTGTGTGTGTGTGTGTGTGTGTGTGTGTGTGTGTGTATCCGAGGGTGTGTTTGTGTGTTTTACCTACATCTGGTCAGAAGCCACAAACAGTAGTAGACTATAAACAGATCAGAGAATAAACAGAGTTGGTCATCTGTTGCCCTCGTCAGACACAAGACAGTAAGGTGCACGGACCATAAGGTGCACGGGCCATAAGGTGCACGGACCATAAGTTGCACGGACTATAAGGTGCACGGACCATAAGTTGCACGGGCCATACATACCCTGTGAGACGCCTCATCTGTGTCTGCTGTCATACGGATCACACCTGTTGGTCATCTGTTGCCCTCGTCAGACACAAGACAGTAAGGTGCACGGACCATAAGGTGCACGGGCCATAAGGTGCACGGACCATAAGTTGCACGGACTATAAGGTGCACGGACCATAAGTTGCACGGGCCATACATACCCTGTGAGACGCCTCATCTGTGTCTGCTGTCATACGGATCACACCCTCCAACTGTAACCTCTGTCTTTATATTGTTATGTAAGACTGAAACCTGGTACCTGGAGCACATAAAACCTGGTACCTGGAGCACATAAAACCTGGTACCTGGAGCGCATAAAAGCTGATACCTGGAGCACATAAAACCTGGTACCTGGAGCGCATAAAACATGGTACCTGGAGCACATAAAACCTGGTACCTGGAGCACATAAAACCTGGTACCTGGAGCACATAAAACCTGGTACCTGGAGCGCATAAAAGCTGATACCTGAAGCACATAAAACCTGGTACCTGGAGCGCATAAAACCTGATACCTGGAGCTCATAAAACCTGTTACTTGGAGTATATATTACCTGTTACCTGGAGTATATATGACCTGTTGCCTGGAGTATATATAACCTGGTATCTGGAGTATATATAACCTGTTACCAGGAGTATATATAACCTGACATCTGGAGTACATATAACCTTGTACCTAAAGGACATAAGAGTAGTGATGTGTTATAGTAAGTAGGTTATCGTGTTTGTGCGTCCGTCAGTGACTGATGTGTGAACACCACCACTAATGTGTGTCCTCTCTCATTCCAGGTATGACCATGACGTCACTATGGAGGGAGGCTAACAGGTAAACCGAATGTTCATATGCTTACACACTCTCTCTCTCTCTCTCTCTCTCTCTCTCTCTCTCTCTCTCTCTCTCTCTCTCTCTCTCTCTCTCTCTCTCTCTCTCTCTCTCTCTCTCTCTCTCCACATTACCAGGAACCCTAGTACATTAGGATCATATCACGAATGTATCGGAGGAGGGAGGGGGAGGGGGGCTGCTGTGTAGGGCCCCTGTATCTGGCTGGATCATCTGTACCTTTTGAGAAGACTAGTGTGAGTGGGGTTTACTGTGACCCTGTGTGGGTTATCGCTCCTGAGAACACGTGTGAGTGGCTTCAGGTTGACCATGTGTGGTTTATCTTTCAAGAGAACCAATGTGAGTGGGTTTCAGGGTCACCACATGTGTTATCTCAGTAGAGAACCAGTGGAGTGGGGTTGAGTGGGGTTCACGATGAGTTTGTTAGCTCACGAGAGAACAGGTGTGAGAAGGTGCAAGATGAGTGTGTTAGCTCACGAGAGAACCAGTGTGAGTGGGGTTCACGATGAGTTTGTTATCTCACTAGAGAACCAGTGTGAGTGGGGTTCAAGAGTGAGTGTGTTAGCTCACGAGAGAACAAGTCTGAGTGGGGTTCACGATGAGTTTGTTATCTCACTAGAGAACCAGTGTGAGTGGGGTTCAGGGTGAGTGTTAGTTCACGAGAGAACCAGTGTGAGTGGGGTTCAGGGTGAGTGTGGGTGGGTTACCGTGGTACTCGTCTCAGTTGTGTGTGGTGCCGGTGCTCAGCAGCCAGCACGTCAACACCCTCTCCTGCACCACCAGCGCACCTGTGCAAGACGTCTGTCTTCACTGAGGTAGGGACTCTGCTACGGTTATCGTGGCGCGAGATGTGGCCTCCATCCCTCGCAGGTTAGGTAGGAGTGAGTAGTTGTGAGTGTGTGATGAAGACCGTGTCCTGCGGGAGGCTGCTGCTATTGCCCAGCAGGACCTTGGAGCGTCAGTGACGCCTCCGCTGGGCAGTGTGTGGGCCGTGGCTGTGTGGGACGGCCCGCTGGGTGGACGGTGGGAGACGGCAAGGTGTCACACCCCACAGTCCCCGCTGCTGCCCACACACACACACACACACACACACACACACACACACACACACACACACACAGCTGTATTTTGTGATGTTTGGGTTTTGCATTGCGAGGCAAACTGTTATGATCCAGTTAGTATGGTAGAGTGAGTATTATTATCGTAAATCTGTATTCAACAACCATATACTGTAGTTGTCGAGGTGATTAGGTCGTTATATCATTTCGCTAAACCTGGGGATTTGTGAGGAAGGTTGTGTCCAGCAGTGTGACCAGTGGGCGTCTTCCTCCTGACCGGCTGGAGGCGTCTTCCTCCTGACCGGCTGGGGGCGTCCTCCTCCTGACCGGCTGGGAGCGTCCTCTTCCTGACCAGGTGGGGTCGTCCTCGTCCTGACCGGCTGGGGTCGTCCTCGTCCTGACTGGCTGGGGCCGTCCTCGTCCTGACCGGCTGGGGTCGTCCTCGTCCTGACCGGCTGGGGGCGTCCTCGTCCTAACCAGGTGGGGCAGTCCTCGTCCTGACCGGCTGGGGTCGTCCTCGTCCTGACTGGCTGGGGGCGTCCTCCTCCTGACCGGCTGGGGCCGTCCTCCTCCTGACCGGCTGGGGCCGTCCTCGTCCTGACCGGCTGGGGTCGTCCTCGTCCTGACCGGCTGGGGTCGTCCTCGTCCTGACCGGCTGGGGTCGTCCTCGTCCTGACCGGCTGGGGGCGTCCTCGTCCTGACCGGCTGGGGGCGTCCTCCTCCTGACCGGCTGGGGCCGTCCTCGTCCTGACCGGCTGGGGGCGTCCTCGTCCTGACCAGGTGGGGTCGTCCTCGTCCTGACCGGCTGGGGTCGTCCTCGTCCTGACCGGCTGGGGGCGTCCTCCTCCTGACCGGCTGGGGCCGTCCTCGTCCTGACCGGCTGGGGCCGTCCTCGTCCTGACCGGCTGGGGCCGTCCTCGTCCTGACCGGCTGGGGTCGTCCTCGTCCTGACCGGCTGGGGGCGTCCTCGTCCTGACCGGCTGGGGGCGTCCTCGTCCTGACCGGCTGGGGGCGTCCTCGTCCTGACCGGCTGGGGTCGTCCTCGTCCTGACCGGCTGGGGTCGTCCTCGTCCTGACCGGCTGGGGTCGTCCTCGTCCTGACCGGCTGGGGTCGTCCTCGTCCTGACCGGCTGGGGGCGTCCTCCTCCTGATCTGCTGCTGTTGAGAGACGCCCTCCTGGTGCTGTGCTCCTCCTGGTGTAATCCTCTGACCTCTCGGGTCTCTAAATAGCGAGACTTGACCTCCTCAAGACGCTGGTCATGTCCTCGTGCCGTCCTCCGTCAGCAGCTGTCGTGGTGGTGGCTCCCCTCCACCTCCCACCACCTGGCCTGGCAGTCGCCTGGCCAGACAGCCAGGTGCCTGTACAGTGCCTGGGGTGCCATGCCCCTCCTGCCATGTGGGCTGGGGAGTAAAGTGGTCATCGTGGGATCGCTGAGGCCAGAAAGCTTCTGTCGGTGTTCATGTTTCTATCTTGGTAACCTGCAGCAGGTAAGGGTCTCCAAGTGCTACCAGTGGTGCCACCTGGTGTTCACAGCCGGACACCGTGGCCAGACCCGCCCTGCACCCAGCCAGACCCGCCATGCACCTGGCCTGACCCGCCCTGCACCTAACAAAACCCGCCCTGCACCCAGCCAGACCCGCCATGCATCTGGCCAGATCCGGCAGTGGGCAGGTGCGATGTTCACCTGGCTGGGTACTGATGTGCTGCTCCCTCAGTAAAGACCCAGCTGGAGCTGTGTAGTGTCTGGTTGCCAGGCAACCAACTCCTGTGTCCCGCTGGCCGCCCTGCCCTAGGCCGCGCCTCTCACTGGTCCATCTGTCTTCCTGCTCCTCTTCCAGCTCTTCCCTCCCAGTCCTCCCCTCCCAGCCCTCATCTCCACGCCCTTCTCTCCCACCCCAAGTCTTCCAGCCCTTACCTCCCCGCCCTCCTTTCGTAACCATAAACTCCAAGCTGCCCTCCCACTTCCCCCAAATCCCAGCTCTTACCTCCCCGCCCTCCTCTCCCAGCCCTTTTCTCCCAGCCCTCTTCTCACCTCCCTCCTCTCCCAGCTCTCACGTCCTCGCCTTCTTCTCCCCGACTTCATCTCCACTTCCTCCTATCTCCTTACCCATCTCCCCCTTCCCTCCTGTTCCTTCCCTCCTCTCCCCGCCCTCACCTCCCAGCGTATCTTGTGACTCGTTCTCTCTCTTCGTCTTTCATCCGTCTCTCCTCCATCCATCCATCCCTCATTCCTCCGTCTCTCCCTCCCTCCATCCCTCCATCTCTCTCTTCTTCCCTCCCTCCACACTCTCGGTACCTCTCCTCCCCCGTTGCAGACTTGGCCTTGGTACCAGCCCCAGCCCCCCGGCCCCAACCCCAGCCCCGAGTGAGGATGATCCTCCGCCGCATGACCTGTACTTTACACTTCCTGCCTTAGTTACGTAGGTACAGCAGCAGCAGCAGCAGACCACACCCATTGGCTAGGTGTGTGTAGGTACCTGCCGGAGGTCCTGCACCAGCTGTAGGTACCTGCTGACGGCCCTACACCAGCAGTAGGTACCTGCCGGAGGTCATGCACCAGCTGTAGGTACCTGCTGACGGCCCTGCACCAGCAGTAGGTACCTGCTAGAGATCCTGCACTAGCAGTAGGTACCTGCTGGCGGCCCTGCACCATCAGTAGGTACCTGATGGGGGTTGATGTGGTCAGTACAATATGCCTGTGAACTTCAACAAGTAATTATCGGTATACTTATTTTTTTCTGTTAGTTTTAGCTGTTAATTGTGAGTTTTTCTGTTTAAGCGAGCGTGTTGGTGTGGTACACTGAGGGTGGCAGTGTCGGCGTGGTATACTGGCGGTGGCAGTGTTGGCGTGGTACACTGACGATGCAGTGTCGGCGTGGTATACTGCCGATGGCAGTGTTGGCGTGGTACACTGACGATGCAGTGCTGGCGTGGTATACTGGCGGTGGCAGTGTTGGCGTGGTACACTGACGATGCAGTGTCGGCGTGGTATACTGCCGATGGCAGTGTTGGCGTGGTACACTGACGATGCAGTGCTGGCGTGGTATACTGGCGGTGGCAGTGTTGGCGTGGTACACTGACGATGCAGTGCTGGCGTGGTATACTGAGTGTGGGAGTGTTGGTATGGTATACTGAGGGTGGGAGTGTTAGTATGGTATACTGAGGTTGGGAGTGTTGGTATGGTATACTGAGGGTGGGAGTGTTGGTATGGTATACTGAGTGTGGGAGTGTTGGTATGGTATACTGAGGGTGGGAGTGTTGGTATGGTATACTGATGGTGGCAGTGTTGGTATGGTATACTGAGGGTGGGAGTGTTGGTATGGTATACTGATGGTGGCAGTGTTGGTATGTTATACTGAGGGTGGCAGTGTTCCCTGGGACTGACCAGTGACTAACAAGGTCTAACCACGTATTAGCGACACGTCAACCATCGTGAGGAGCGGCGGATGAGGACAATAATGTGCTGGAGGGGAGGTACTGTAACCACACGCACACACACACACACACACACACACACACACACACACACACACACACACATATCTGTTCATCGTCAACGTAGGGATGAAGCCCATCATCTGATAGCGCTGATCAGACGACGGTGATTAAGAACTAAACTTCCCTTGTGTAGAATTGGTCAGCTGGCCTTGCGAGGCGCCTGGCTGGAGCTCCCTGGGAGGGAACCACAGTGGTGGTGACGGTAGGTAACGGAGGAAGTGGCGACAGACGTACTGCACGGATGGCATGTAGGTTAGGTTAGATTAGGGATGGCAGGGAGGGATGGTATGCCACACTGACGGGTGTGGCGCGGGTGGGAGGCATGGCTTGGATGGCGCGGGTGGGAGGCATGGCCTGGATGGCGCGGGTGGGAGGCATGGCTTGGATGGCGCGGGTGGGAGGCATGGCAAAGATTCAGATCTCAGAATTATTACTCAGTGTTCCGTAGATTTGCTTCCCTCTTCACTTAGCTCCGTCAAAGTGCCAAGGCTGGAGAATACGCCCGTGGCTCCGTCACAGTACCTGGGCTGGAGCATACGCCCGTGGCTCCGTCACAGTACCTGGGCTGGAGCATACGCCCGTGGCTCCGTCACAGTACCTGGGCTGGTGCATATGTCCGTGGCTCCGTCACAGTGCCAGGGCTGGAGCATGTGTCCGTGGCTCCGTCACAGTGCCAAGGCTGGAGCATACGCCCGTGGCTCCGTCACAGTACCTGGGCTGGTGCATATGTCCGTGGCTCCGTCACAGTACCAGGGCTGGAGCATATGTCCGTGGCTCCGTCACAGTGCCAGGGCTGGAGCATATGTCCGTGGCTCCATCACTGTGCCAGGGCTAGAGCATGTGTCCGTGGCTCTGTCACAGTGCCAGGGTTGGAGCATGTGTCCGTGGCTCCGTCACAGTGCCAGGGCTGGAGCATGTGTCCGTGGCTCCGTCACAGTGCCAGGGCTGGAGCATATGCCCGTGGCTCCGTCACAGTGCCAGGGCTGGAGCATATGCCCGTGGCTCCGTCACAGTGCCAGGGCTGGAGCATGTGTCCGTGGCTCCGTCACAGTGCCAGGGCTGGAGCATGTGTCCGTGGCTCCGTCACAGTGCCAGGGCTGGAGCATATGCCCGTGGCTCCGTCACAGTGCCAGGGCTGGAGCATATGCCCGTGGCTCCGTCACAGTGCCAGGCTGGAGCATATGTCCGTGGCTCCGTCACAGTGCCAGGGCTGGAGCATATGTCCGTGGCTCCGTCACAGTGCCAGGGCTGGAGCATATGTCCGTGGCTCCGTCACAGTGCCAGGGCTGGAGCATATGCCCGTGGCTCCGTCACAGTGCCAGGGCTGGAGCATATGCCCGTGGCTCCGTCACAGTGCCAGGGCTGGAGCATATGCCCGTGGCTCCGTCACAGTGCCAGGGCTGGAGCATATGCCCGTGGCTCCGTCACAGTGCCAGGGCTGGAGCATATGCCCGTGGCTCCGTCACAGTGCCAGGGCTGGAGCATATGCCCGTGGCTCCGTCACAGTGCCAGGGCTGGAGCATATGCCCGTGGCTCCGTCACAGTGCCAGGGCTGGAGCATATGCCCGTGGCTCCGTCACAGTGCCAGGGCTGGAGCATGTGTCCAGTATGTTGCAAGCCGGTCTCACCACAGAGTACCTGCCTCACCCTTGGCATTAAGTACTTCCCACACAGTATATTTATGAAGCTTGCCTCGTTCACCTTTATATTGTCATGATGCTCGCTCCACGGTGGCGCTGCCTGCTGTTGCTGTCAGTCTGACCTGCAGGTAGTTAGTGTCAGTCTGACCTTTAGGTGGTTAGTGTCAGTCTGACCTGTAGGTGGTTAGTGTCAGTCTGGCCTGTAGGTGGTTAGTGTCAGTCTGGCCTGTAGGTGGTTAGTGTCAGTCTGGCCTGTAGGTGGTTAGTGTCAGTCTGGCCTGTAGGTGGTTAGTGTCAGTCTGGCCTGTTGGTGGTTAGTGTCAGTCTGACCTGTTGGTGGTTATTGTGAGTGGTGATGGTGTTTGTGTGTGTATGTGTAATTACCAATATATACTGTACGGTGAGGGAGTTGTGCACTCTTGAACATTTTCTAAACTAGTCGAACCTAAGGTTTTCAGCATCCATATACTCTCCATAATCCCTGGGGATAGGGGAGAAAGAATACTTCCCGCGTATTCCCTGCGTGTCGTAGAAGGCGACTAAAAGGGGAGGGAGCGGGTGGCTGGAAATCCTCCCCTCTATTTTTTTTTAATTTTCCAAAAGAAGGGACAGAGAAGGGGGCCAGGTGAGGATTTCCCTCAAAGGCCCAGTCCTTTGTTCTTAACGCTACCTCGCTGACGCGGGAAATGGCGAATAGTATGAAAGGAAAGGATATACTCTCCATATTGACCACATTATGTCTCAGATTCTACCGTTCATCCACCATCTTACACTGGAAAATTATTTATTTGCTTCTCTCCTCACAATTTCCATGCTTGGTTTCGTGTTATGTCGTATTGTTACGACTTTCCTTCATATTTCAATAACTTTTCACTGTCTACGTCGTCAATCTGGTTTCAGAACTTAGAAGTTACTCCTCTCTCTTCCATGGTGGGCGAGGGTAATGATCCTAGCATTTCACAGTAGGTTAACTCTCTTGATTCTGGTACCCTCTTTGTTGCCCTCCTCTGGACCTTTCCTACCAGCTGTTTGTACCTCTTTAGGTGTAGTGACGAAACTTGAGAAGCACATTCTAGTTTTGGCCCTGTTTAGGATACGAATAGCTTTCTGAATATTTCCTTACCCATATACTTGAACATTATTCTGATACCTTCCAGCAGACAGTTTTTCTCCTCTACTGTTCTCTTAATGTGGGTGCGGGACGATGTGGGCTCCCAGGTCCCTCTCACACACAGAATCCTGAAGCGTATTTCCTACCAGATGATAATTCATAATTGAAGTCATCTTTCACTCTGTCCTGTCCTCATTACTCCACTTTCTTTGGTTGATTTCCATCAACTGTATATCAGGTACCAGACCGACGTTGGAGTCTGCTAAGGTCCCCTTGTAAGCTGATGCAATTCTCCTAGCCTTTCACTTCCTTCATGATCTTTGCATCATCTACAACCATATTCAGGTAGGAGTCCATGCCTTCAGTTAAGTCAGTCACGTAGACCACGAAGAGTAATGGTCCCAGAACAGAACCCTGGGGCACTCCACTGATGACCTCGACCCATATTGAGAAGGCTCTGCTGACATGTGGACATGGTTCCCTTCCTCTAAGATAATCATGAACGCATCAGAGGAGTCTCCCACTTATTCCTGCTTGATATGGCTGCATTTTTAATCAGCTTCCATGAGTGACTGTGCCATGTGCTGCCCGGAAGTCCAGACACAAACAATCCACTCAGCCTTGCCTTTTGTGCAAGACAGAGCTCACGCTCTCGTAGGAAATCCAATAGATTCGTTGTACATGATCATCTTGCCCTAAACCCGTGTTGTCTGGCATTTAGATTTAGTTTTTTTTTTTCTCGGTAGACTGTCATCCATTTGCTTTATATTTTTCTCCAGTATGTTACCAATCACACTCGTTAGAGAGACTGATCTGTAATTCAGCGCCTCTTTCCGGTCTCCTCTCACGTATATGGCTGTGATGTTTACCCCTTTCTCACTTCCTTGGCACTTTACCTTTCTGCAGGTATGTCTTGAACTCTATTTCAAGAGGTTGTCCACTGTTTGTACTGTCTGGGGAGGGAGTTTTACCCTCGTGGGTCCCCATCTCTTATGTCTGTGCGTGCGCGCGCATTCAGTCACCTGTTTGTACCGTATGAAGAGGGAGTTCTACTCTCGTGGGATTCCAGCTCTTGAGCTTTCTCAACCATTATACATTAAATTAAACTTGTTTTTCACATCATGTGCATTCACTGTGCTCTTATTTCCTTCATTCCATTCGTCCACACGTCTGATAATTAAGAAATGATCACATCCTTTGATGCTAGGTTTCTTGCTCAGACCTTTTGTTGTTGTTGTTGTTGTTGTTGTTGTTGTTTCCCTGCGTGTGTGAGAGAACTGTCGTCGTCGGTATTGTCAGTTTGTGAAAGAAAGTGGGAGGATGTAATGGCAATCAAGTCTCGCCTCATCTATAGCTTCAACCGTGTCACCGTAACCCAGCTCTCTCATTTCAGGCACTGTATCATTACCATCTGTGTTGCCTTCCTCTGAGCTTCCTGTGTTCCGTCTTGATGCTCGTTGGAAGTGCTGTGATCAAACCTGAGTTGTGTATTCTGATGGTCGTCCCTAGGAAGCCCTGGATACTGTACTGGACTTTTACTAATCCGTGAATGTCCAGTATAGTTGTTAGCATTCAACAGTACATTATCTTCGTGCTTATCTGTTATCCTCACGTGGTGTTCTGGCGATAGATTAGGTGCTGTGTCGAGCTACAGGTTCCTGTCACACATACACGTTCACGAAGTCTGTGACCTCCAGATTATAGTCACCCACCCCCGGGGCCTTCCATACCTGTATCCCCCCTCGTCACCACCTGGTACTGGCTAGTGTTGAAGATCATCTACATATCGACCAACTCTAGAGTGTGCCTAGTTCCCTTTGTGACTTAATACTTTTCTCATGAATTGAGCATAATCGGTAGACATAGTAAACTGTACATCCACTCCTGCAGGCAAGCCATTAATACTGATGAAGAATGATAGATCCAAAGTATGAGCCTAGCGGCACACCATTGATTTCCCCAACCCAGGCAGAAAGTGCACCTCTGATGCGTCCACTGAAAGAGTCTCTGCCTCATGGCATCTTGTAAATCCAGCTTCTCTGCCATCCTCGTGTGTGGGACGATATCCCTCAGGATCAGGCAGTCTAGGATAGTACAGTGTACCCATCCATCTCTTGTCTGATAGTTCGCTCTATCATAAACGTTTAGAAGGTTTGTTGCGCATGATCTCTCTCCTTTGATCAGACCCGTGTTGTTTTTCATTTGAAAAGCTTCTCTTTTATAAATAATGATCAACCATTGATTTCTTTTATTACCTTTTCAAGAATTTTACAATGTCCCAACCTTCTTTGTTAAAGATGGGTACGACTTCTGCACTCTTGCCACCTCCTCGGTGAGTAGGTATAGACATCGGCTATCTCATATGCCTTGTAGTAATAACGACACCACAATACCCTACTTTTCTGTCTTAACAATTTCATTGCTTTCCAAGTCCTCCTTCCCATTCCATCTTGTTGATATCGGCGTTCTAGTGTGCCCCACTGTGAGCACTCTTTATAAGTTATTATTCAGTTCGTCGCACTGTGCGTGCCTGCTCACACCTATACCATTTTTTCAAAGGATACCTGAACCAACCTATATCATCGGGGACTTTCACGCTGGACTTTCAGATCGAAAATACTACGATAGATATTACAGGCAGAAATTCAGTGACACTGATAGATACGTGTGGCGTACAACTCCTGGAGCCAAATTTCGCCAATTACAAAGGTCAGCCAGCGGCCACGACCTGAGACGTAATCACTGGTAGTGTTGCAACTCCCCACAATCTCTGTATCGAACAATGTGAACCCCCTTGTTACGATCGTATGCCGTTGGCAGTCCTCATATCAGCGTCACCAACCCCCGTCCCTAAAAACGCAACGGTGGTTCACACGGGTAGCAAATTAGGGCCAGCTCACAGAGGAGTGGTAGGCTGTGAACTCCCCAGGAGAGAACGTCAGGGAATGAACGCTGGAGGAGAATAGGTGAGACGGTGGGCGCGACGGTGGAGGTAGCACAGACAGTAGCCATCCCCACCACAACATACAGTACATACCACACTGCTATACCCTCCCCCAACATGGGAAATTGTGGAAGTCATACCCCACTGCACCGCTATTTCTTCACCAACATATTACCTTACACAACTTCACCAACATATTTGCCTTCACAACTTCACCAACATATTAACCTACACAACTTCACCAACATATTACCCTACACAACTTCACCAACATATTTGCCTTCACAACTTCACCAACATATTACCCTACACAACTTCACCAACATATTTGCCTTCACAACTTCACCAACATATTAACCTACACAACTTCACCAACATATTTGCCTTCACAACTTCACCAACATATTAACCCACACAACTTCACCAACATATTTGCCTTCACAACTTCACCAACATATTAACCTACACAACTTCACCAACATATTACCCTACACAACTTCACCAACATATTTGCCTTCACAACTTCACCAACATATTAACCTACACAACTGCACCAACATATTAGCCTACACAACTTCAACATATTTGCCTACACAACTTCACCAACATATTAGCCTACACAACTTCACCAACATGTTAGCCTACACAACTTCACCAACATATTTGCCTTCACAACTTCACCAACATATTAACCTACACAACTTCACCAACATATTAGCCTACACAACTTCACCAACATATTACCCTACACAACTTCACCAACATATTTGACTTCACAGCTTCACCAACATATTAACCTACACAACTTCACCAACATGTTAGCCTACACAACTTCACCAACATGTTAGCCTACACAACTTCACCAACATATTTGCCTACACAACTTCACCAACATATTAGCCTACACAACTTCACCAACATGTTAGCCTACACAACTTCACCAACATATTTGCCTTCACAACTTCACCAACATATTAACCTACACAACTTCACCATCATATTTGCCTACACAACTTCACCAACATATTTGCCTTCACAACTTCACCAACATATTAGCCTACACAACTTCACCAACATGTTAGCCTACACAACTTCACCAACATGTTAGCCTACACAACTTCACCAACATGTTAGCCTACACAACTTCACCAACATGTTAGCCTACACAACTTCACCAACATGTTAGCCTACACAACTTCACCAACATGTTAGCCTACACAACTTCACCAACATGTTAGCCTACACCCACGCTAAAATGTGGACATGACCCCTGTACCATCAGTGTAAAGATCTCCAGCAGACGCTAATGGAGTTGGCAAAAACAGAACCTAATAAACAGTGGTAAATGACGACCAACGCCAGCCACAAAAATGTAAAGAACCAAAAACATTCTGGCAGTGAACACAGTGGCTACAGGTGCTACACCTGTGTAGCTCTTACACCTGTACCATCCCTAGGGTGCAAGTAGGTGTGTAACTCTTGCACCTGTACCATCCCTGTGGTGTAACACCTGTGTAACACCTACACCTGTACCATCCTTAGAGTGTAACAGGTGTGTAAGTTGCACCATCTCTGGCGTGTAACACCTGTGTAATTCCTACACCTGTACCACCCCTGGGGTGTAACAGTGTGTGTGTGTGTGTGTGTGTGTGTGTGTGTGTGTGTGTGTCCCGCTCTGTGCAAGATGAGCTCACCCCCCCACCCAGGCTTGACAGAGCTCCCCTCCTCCTCCCCTCCCCTCCCCCCAGAGTGAGAGTGACAGTGGCAGAAAATAGCAGATGTGGACCGTGTGGTGATGGCCTGCCATCGCTGGGGACGCCACCAGGACGCGGTGATGAAGTCGTCGCCGCTCCAGCTGCCGACACTTTTCCACGGGTCAGACAGAAGACGTCGCGGGCGACGGACGGTAGATCGTACGATAAGGCTGTGTGTGTGTGTGTGTGTGTGTGTGTGTGTGTGTGTGTGTGTGTGTGTGTGTGTCAGGGGGTGAGACACACCCTATACACTTGGGGTGTAAGGTGTAGCGTGTCTCCCATGTGTCACGCGAACCCTCACATCGTCAGGTATTGGACTAAGGCACAGGTGTTTTATCTCCGTCCTACATGTCCGTCTGGTGTGGTGGTGGAGGGGCGCGGTGCTCCCTGTGCCTGGCTTCTGCAATGACCACCTTCCTCCCTCGTCAGGCTCCCTCTGGTCGAGCCGCTCTCCATACCACTTGTCAGTAACATGGCTGACGGCTGGCCTCGCCATCTTCCGGTGGTCTGTGTGTGGGTACTTGCGCTATTGAGAGACCACTTACCCGTACGTATGGTGTGCATGAAGTGGCGTGAAATGCCCACCATATGGCCCTCCAGGCCGCCCGTAGCGTCGCGAGGGGAGGCCGACCCCGACCCGCTGGCCTAGTAGGCCGGAGAGAGCGGAGGCTGGGCTCCGCGCAGGGCAAGGCCACTTGTAATGGGGAAGGGGAGGGCAGGAATGCAGGATGTGCAGGTTTAAAGGCGTGTAATGACCTTCCTGCAGATCCTCCATCCTGTTGCCGCCGCCACGTGCAGACGTATCGTGTCCGCTCCTGTGATAGGTCGTGTCCGGCCGCCCGCCCGGCTGTTCCCAAGCGGTCATGACACCTGCCCCTCTTGTTCCAGTCCCGGCCTCACCCAACCAGCCGCTGACACCCTTACTCACCCCTGCTATTTGTGTGTGTGTGTGTGTGTGTGTGTGTGTGTGTGTGTGGTTTGTATAATGTCTTAATATTTCTTTGCTGTCGTGGACCATTAGCCATGTATGTCCCTTGACACATACACGGCAGAATTAACTACTATATTTCAAAACGATCAAAACCATTTGTTACATTACATTTATCGTATCGATCTTTTGTCATAAAGCATATGTAACACTGTACAAATTACGTGACTTTTTGTACTGAAAGTCCACTACATGTAGTGTGTACTTACGGCTGACAGTGATTGCAGAGGTCTTCTACCCCCACAGCTGGGTCTGATACCTTACCTTACCTTACGTATTCCTTACGATGGCTTGGGAGGTCTTTGCCCTCACAGCTGGATCTGGGACCTTACCTTACCTTGCGTACCTTACGATGGTTTGGGAGGTCTTCTACCCCTACAGCTGGGTCTGGGACCTTACCTTACCCTACGTATACCTTACGATGGTGTCCACGCATGTGTCTGGGACCTTACCGTACCTTGGAAATACTTTGTGATGCTTTCGCAGCTCTTCATCGAGAACTTGGTCTGGAACTTAATTTTTGAGTTGTTCCCCTGCACAGCGGGGTTGTATGCCCACAGGCCCACGCAGCTTGTACATCCTGGCTGGTCTGGTAAACTCTGAAAATAGCTGGCCAGGCCTCTAAGGGGCAACACTCTGTAACTGTACATTTTCGCTTTTCCGATGAAATGATATTATCACAGAGCAGGAGTCTGGCTGGGAGTGTTGAGGTGCCTCAAATACCGTCTTCACTGGTTCCATCTCTCGTCTTGAACGGCCGTAGAATCCAGCCTGCCATCTCTCTGTCATGAAGTTATTATTGTTATTCTTGGATTTACTGTGTGTAAGATCAGCAAACAGTCTTACTCCGAGACATTTTGTTACAGTTTTCTACCAAGTTATGATGTGTGCTTGTCTCTGTCTGGTATTCTATGGTTTTATACAATCTCAAACCCCCTTCCCCCCAGATCGGGGTAGATGAGTCATTATCATCCATGTGCATGTTATCAGTGGCTGACCGGAAGATATGATTTGTATCTGTAGTTTTGTCTTCCAACTTTTTGCATTCGTGTGATGAGATGTCCAGACTTCTTCTCGTGTCAAGTGGTTGGTTGTGCGTGCGTCTGTGTCAGGTGTGAGGTACAGCATTGTGTGTGTGGGGGGGACAGTACACGTTACTGAGGAGGCACTAGGCTGTGATCTCTCGCTGGAGAAACTATTTATCGATCTTTTAACATTACATATTTCCTGTGATGAAACACGTCAGTCGGTTTCGTCAACGGCCTTTGCAAACTCTGTATTAACAAAGATAATTCTGTTAACAACACTCGAGACGTATTTATGTTATGTATAGAGAGAGGAACAGGCCCGGGCATTATGGTCATACATTATGTATACCATATACAGAGGAACAGACCCGGGCATTATGGTCATATATTATGTATATCATATACAGAGGAACAGACCCGGGCATTATGGTCATATATTATGTATATCATATACAGAGGAACAGACCCGGACATTATGGTCATATATTATGTATACCATATACAGAGGAACAGACCATGACCTTTCAATTGTCGTTCCACAGATCATATAATATTTCATACAAAGTTATTGTTTTTCGTAATATGATCAAGTGTTACATGTGCTTAGAAATTAACATTTTTCTCAGTAAAAGAATACGAGATAGTTGTGAGGGATGGTCGTGAGGAGAGGATGGGTAGCTGTGAGGGAGTATGGGATGGTTGTGAGGGAAGGATGGGATGGTTGTGAGGGGAGGATGAGTAGCTGTAAGGGAGTATGGGATGGTTGTGAGGGAAGGATGGGATGGTTGTGAGGGGAGGATGGGTAGCTGTAAGGGAGTATGGGATGGTTGTGAGGGAAGATATGGGAGTTGTGAGGGAGGATGTGTGGGTTGTGAGGTGACGGCCATGAGTAACACAACACTCATGCAGGTCTGAGTGCTCTGTGCTGTAACGTTATACTGTGCTGTTGTTAAATAAATGATGCTGAAAAAATCATCATTTTGGGTTATTTGAATTCATTTGTTCACAGCTTAAAATTCCTTTTGTTTCCTGCATCTATCCTGCGTGTAAAAAACACATCATTTATTCCAATACTAGAAACAAAAATCCATCATTTTTATATTATGCTTATTCACCGTTTCTCACATTAACGGGGTAGCGCAAGCAACAGACGAAGAAGGGCCTCATTCGCTCACATCCATTCTGTAGCTGTCATGTGTAATGCACTGAAACCACAGACGCTTATCCACAACCAGACCCCACAGACCTTTCCATGGTGTACCTGACCGCTGCATATGTCTTAGTTCATTCCATTGACAACACGTCGCCCCCTGTATGCCACATCGTTCCTGTTCACTCTGTCCCGTACAAGCTTTTCTTCCCCCCTGTATGTTCAGGTCCCCAGCACTCAAGGTATTCCTTGGCCTGAGATAGTATCGGCGCAGCTTCATGATATACCCGGGACAGACCGAGATCCATCTGGCAAACCCAACCTTAAATTTGGTGGAGGAAGGTGATATCCTCGTGCACGTCTGTGGCTTGATCACACCGCCTGACTGTGGCGCCGACGTTGCACGGGAAAACTGCCTGCTGCGCCGCCGTCGGGCATGTCTTGTGCTTCGAAGGGTCTGTACATGAAAGGAAAGGTCCCTAACTGATGGGGGATAGTTGTACTGGAGAGAAGACCTAACTACTGGAGAGGACTTGCACTGGGGGAAGACCCTTCTGCTGGGGAGGACTTAAGTTGGGGGAAGACCCTTCTGCTGGGGAGGACTTGTCCTGGGGAAGATCTTGCTACTGGGGAGGACTTGTCCTGGGGAAGATCTTGCTACTGGGGAGGACTTGTGTTCAGGAAGATGTATGCCTAGGAGTACACATGCTTACGGCTGTACAGGTATGTGGATTTGGCGAGAAAGCTCTACTCTGCGGAACCTTTACTAGGGGGGGCAACATCTATTGGGGAAGGCGTGGACAACACACTTCTACCTGTGGCAGAAGGTCCTGGAGGAGCCCAAGGTGGTAGCAGCGTGGCAGGAGGTCCTGGAGGAGCCCAAGGTGGTAGCAGCGTGGCAGAAGGTCCTGGAGGAGCCCAAGGTGGTAGTAGCGTGGCAGAAGGTCCTGGAGGAGTTCAAGGTGGTAGCAGTGTGGCAGGAGGTCCTGGAGGAGTCCAAGGTGGAAGCAGTGTGGCAGGAGGTCCTGGAGGAGTCCAAGGTGGTAGCAGTGTGGCAGGAGGTCCTGGAGGAGCCCAAGGTGGTAGCAGCGTGGCAGAAGGTCCTGGAGGAGCCCAAGGTGGTAGTAGCGTGGCAGAAGGTCCTGGAAGAGTTCAAGGTGGTAGCAGTGTGGCAGGAGGTCCTGGAGGAGTCCAAGGTGGTAGCAGTGTGGCAGGAGGTCCTGGAGGAGTCCAAGGTGGTAGCAGTGTGGCAGGAGGTCCTGGAAGAGTCCAAGGTGGTGGCAATGAGTTGTCCAATGTGGAAAGAGATCAGGGTGGTATAGGTGGACCCCGTCAGTTCTAGGCTCCGCCGCCACACACACACACACCAAGCAATCACCGTCCATCACTACCGTGAGCTGCTCGTGTTCTCACTGGTGTTCTTGCTTTTATCATCATCTGCTGCTCAGTGAAGTTCAATGCCGTGAATATTTAGAAAACTGGCCCGTAAAGCTACCTAGTGCATCATTGCTAATTGGACTCTAAGTTTTCAAGTTCTTTTCCTCGTGTCTGACGCCAGCCGCTCCTCTCTCCTTTGTCTCATTCTTATCTCGCATCACGAACAAAAGTCTTCGACGATTCAGGTTGCACGACGCGAAACCCAACTTTAAAAAGCATAATAAGGCTAATCATGCCTCTCCTCCACCCCTGTAATGCCTCATTTGTCGTGTTTATGAACTCAGATTGTGTCTGATGTGATTGTTTTTCTGCAGAAGGGAGAGAGAGAGAGAGAGAGAGAGAGAGAGAGGTCCCGAAATACTAAACGAACGTCCCCGGCGGCGCAAAAACGCTCTTACGTCTTCCCTAATAGAACGACAATGAGCTGGTTGGAATTCCGAGCTGATATTTGTGGAAAGTTTTTAAGTGGTGTCCGGCGCTGTCATGCCAACGGATCTCCTGCAGGAGACGGAGCTGTTCTTTGTTTCTACCTGTTGTTGTGAGGTATTGCTGAGGGCGGGGCCCATGGTGACGCCCGCCGCAACCCTCCACACCCGCACTACGGCGGAGCGTCACCTCCGCTCACCCGCCACCTGCCACAGGGAGGTGAATATTGAGGAAAAAGCCGCATCGTTCTGAGCAGCGAGGGAGGAGCGCCGTGATGGAGACAGAAGTGAGGTCTCTCGTGAACTGACTGTTAGAGGCAAACAGTTACGGGGAGGAAGATGGAGCCATAAACACCTTGGCGACGGCTGACGGTGGGTGGAGTAAGGTAGTGAGAATGGTCACTGTGGGTATATCCATCCATGTATTGTGCCACTTCATGTCCTGTGTTGGCTTGGCATCCATATTGAGACACGATGTGCTGCTGTGATGGCTTGGCATCCATGTTGAGACACGATGTGCTGCTGTGTTGGCTTGGCATCCATAGTGAGACACGATGTGCTGCTGTGTTGGCTTGGCATCCATGTATTTCCGTACATTAGTTCCACTATAGCCTGGGTACAGTGTGTTAGCGATGGTGACACTGTAGTGTACATTCTTTATGTCATCCTCTGAAGAGAGAGAAGTTGTCATCCAGTGTATTGTGTTCTCCTGTGTTGTGTGTAGCTGTTGGTGTGTATCCTCCGCCAGGGAGGTTCCTGGCTGCCGTGGTCTTCCCGTAGCTGTGGTAACTCTGTGGCTCAGGGATGGGTCATATATCAGACTGAATTACCAAGTTTATGAAGGCCAGATTATCTGTGGCCCTTGCGTGGTCAGTGAATTATTTTGATGTGACATCTGGTGGTATACAGATGGTGTGGCGTCTAGTGGTATACAGATGGTGTGGCGTCTGATGGTATGCATATGGTGTGTCGTCTGGTGGTATACAGATGGTGTGGCATCTGGTGGTATACAGATGGTGTGGCGTCTAGTGGTATACAGATGGTGTGGCGTCTGATGGTATGCATATGGTGTGTCGTCTGGTGGTATACAGATGGTGTGGCAAGTGTACAGATGGAGTGGCATCTGTTGGCTTGAGGTTGTCACACGTGCGCATGACAGGTAGGAGTGGCATTCACGTGGCACAGTTGTTGACGTGTCAACCAAGACCTCCAGTTTGGTGGTGTGTCACCTGGTCAGGTAGGGGCTGATGGCCCTGCCTCAGTTTGGTTGGTTGGTGAGGTCGTCTTTAGGCTTATCGACTGCCTCAGGGTCGTTAAGGTACAACCAGCGGGACGAAAAGATCTTGAACACCTTCTTTAACCATGATTAAGACAGTCCGGGTTCCTGACCCCAAGCACGGCTCCTTCATCATGTTGGTTCGTGGAGTGACAGGTGTGTGTGTGTGTGTGTGTGTGTGTGTGTGTGTGTGTGTGTGTGGAGGACCCCCACTTCAGGAGTTCGCCGCCCCACCGGTGGACGTGAGGCTGGGGCGCCTCACCACCTGGGTACGTTGCAGTAACTGGGTCATAATCCTCACCTGTTCTCACGTACAAACCCTCCTGTATAACTCACGCCGCTCTCTCTCTCTCTCTCTCTCTCTCTCTCTCTCTCTCTCTCTCTCTCTCTCTCTCTCTCTCTCTCTCTCTCTCTCTCTCTCTCTCTCTCTCTCAGGTATCCTCGCCTTCCCTTTATTTCCAAGCCCTCCGCATGTACCCACGCCCTCCCCATGTACCCACGCCCTCCACCAGTACCTCCGCCCTCCCCCTATGCCCACGCCCTCCCCTTGCCCTTGCCCACTTCCTCATATGCTATCCTCATTCCCCAGGCTCGCGTCACGCCATTAAGGCGAGCGTGACCCCGTCAGGCGGGGGTTGGTGTGTATGTAGGGTCGGCCGCCAGGATGGAGACTCGTCATTCATCTGGTCCCAGTGTCAGCATATAATGACCCAAGGTCACGGTATGGTCATCCTCCGTGATGACCTATTCTGTGATGTGGTGATGCTCTGTGATGACGCCCCCGTGGAGATACGATACATTTCTGTAGTGACTCGTGTAGGATATGATGAGGCCAGGAGGACTCGCTCTGAGGATAGGATGAAGGCTGTGATGACTGGCTCTGAGGATATGATGACTCGTATGATAACATAGCAGGAAACTCGAAGGTAGTGTTGACATTGTCATGTACACACACACACACACACACACACACACACACACACACACACACACACACACACACACACACACGGTTGATGCCAAGGTCATGAGGGAAGTAAATAGCGAGGAGGACTGCATCAGCTCACAAGGGGACCTTGACAAACTCCTAAGTTGGTCAGGTTCATGGTTGATCACTTTCAACACCGAGTAAATGTAAATTGAGGAGGATGGTCCACGACGATCATCATCCTAGAGGAAGTAAGATAGAGCAACCTCTGTGTGTGTGTGTGTGTGTGTGTGTGTGTGTGTGTGTGTGTGTGGGTGGGTGTGTGTGTGAGGGGGACGTGGGAGGTAACATCGGTCACAAGCTGTTGCCCAACTCCAACATTAAGGGAACAGTAAAGGAGACAGACTGTCTGCTGCATATTGGAGTAACGTTCAAGTGTATGAATGAAAAAAAATGTTCATCAAGTTGTTCACATCACACATATGGCCAACTAGAATATGCTTCTCAAGTTTGGTCACCGCGCCAGAGAAACATCAAAGAACTAATAGAGAAGGTTCAGAGGAGGGCAGAAAAGTTGGTACCAGGAGTAAGAGAGCTGAGTTTACAGGGGAAAGTTAGGGGCCTTAAAATAGCCCATCATGGAAGAGAGAAGGGTGTAGGGTGATGTAAGAGTGAAGAGTGAGGTAAGGGTGTAGGGTGATGTAAGAGTGAAGAGTGAGGTAAGGGTGTAGGGTGATGTAAGGGTGAAGGGTGAGGTAAGGGTGAAGGGTGGTGATATTACAAATTTTAAGTGTTTACACCAATTTGATGACACAGACAGTAAGCAGTTCCTCGAAAGATGTAGCATAAAACTACTAGAAGACATAACATGAAATTAAACAAAACATGTGATTAAAAATGTATAAAGAAATAGTTGTAGTATAAAGTGTACTGGATGAATGGAATAGCGTGAATGACGACATGGTCAATTTAGAGAGCAGACAGAAAGTTACGTAACAGTAGAGAAAGATCAAGAGATGGGACCCCACCAGTGTAAAACTCCTCCCTGTTTAGGTGTGATAGGTAATTACACATACGTAACCACTCCGAGGGCAGTAAAGCCGTGCACTACCCACAGAGGGTGTGGTACTGGTTGTGGTAGATATCAGTTATAAACAAGTCGACCAGGATGATTTGCGTCCTCATGATGACATGGGAGTCATGGAGACGCGAGGTCTGTGAGGATATACAGAAACTCGTGTCATACCAACACGTTACTGAGCAGACTACGATCAGAGGGACTGAGACACTATCATTACTAGATCATAACACACACACACACACACACACACACACACACACACACACACACACACACATACACGGATATTGATAATATCATATATGATACACGAAGTAGAACAAGTGGTTATGGAATGCTTGAGTTTGATTATTACGTGATGAATGAAAACCTAAACGAGCAAAGATGAAACCTGACTCAAAAAAGAGATAGAATGATACACAGTTCAGTAATGACTATGGTAATAGTGGGAAATTCACCCCAATTAGATGTAAAGTGATGAGGATGGGTCACAGGGAAAGAAGGCCTCTGTATGAATATTATGTGGCAGGGATGAAGCTGCGGGAGTATGTGTGTGTGTGTGAGGGACTTGGGAGGTTCGACATCATCCTTCACCGTCGCCAGAAACCCGCCTCAGCAGAATAGTTAGACGAAGTGTCTGGTGGGAAATGCCAGAACTGCATTAACGTTCTTGGAGAAGGAAATATTCAGCCAGCTGTTCGCTTCCTACATTAAGACAAAACCAGAATATGCTTCTTAAGTTTGGTCACCGCACCTAAAGTAACACAGAGAGCTAATAGAGAAGGTCCAGAGGAGGAGGGCAGTAAAGATGATATCAGAATTAAAAGAGCTGAGTTACAGGGAAAGGCTAGAGGCTTTAGAGTTGCCCAATATATAAGAGAGAAGAGCGATGGATGACCAGATCACAACCTTAAAGTTTTCAAACCAGATTGATGGAGTGAATGAATGGAGAGATAGAAAATAAACTTGTTAAACTAAACGTAAAGAATTACTTTTATTATGGATGAATAACTGACACTCGGGATAAACTGAGTAAATGGTAACTGCAGGTTGATAAGTTAGTTGGTGGCATGGGTCGTTGGCCCGTCACCTGCCAGGCTCATTCATGTAGTCATCGTCCAGCTACATCCACCACCACAGTCTGGAACACCTTCCTCAGGTGTCCAGGATCATTCCACCACCACAGTCTGGAACACCTTCCTCAGGTGTCCTGGGTCATTCCACCACCACAGTCTGGAACACCTTCCTCAGGTGTCCAGGATCATTCCACCACCACAGTCTGGAACACCTTCCTCAGGTGCCCAGGATCATTCCACCACCACAGTCTGGAACACCTTCCTCAGGTGCCCAGGATCATTCCACCACCACAGTCTGGAACACCTTCCTCAGGTGCCCAGGATCATTCCACCACCACAGTCTGGAACACCTTCCTCAGGTGCCCAGGATCATTCCACCACCACAGTCTGGAACACCTTCCTCAGGTGTCCTGGGTCATTCCACCACCACAGTCTGGAACACCTTCCTCAGGTGTCCTGGGTCATTCCACCACCACAGTCTGGAACACCTTCCTCAGGTGTCCAGGATCATGCCACCACCGCAGTCTGGAACACCTTCCTCAGGTGTCCAGGGTCATTCCACCACCACAGTCTGGAACACCTTCCTCAGGTGTCCAGGATCATGCCACCACCGCAGTCTGGAACACCTTCCTCAGGTGTCCAGGGTCATTCCACCACCACAGTCTGGAACACCTTCCTCAGGTGCCCAGGATCATTCCACCACCACAGTCTGGAACACCTTCCTCAGGTGCCCAGGATCATTCCACCACCACAGTCTGGAACACCTTCCTCAGGTGTCCAGGGTCATTCCACCACCACAGTCTGGAACACCTTCCTCAGGTGCCCAGGATCATTCCACCACCACAGTCTGGAACACCTTCCTCAGGTGCCCAGGATCATTCCACCACCACAGTCTGGAACACCTTCCTCAGGTGCCCAGGATCATTCCACCACCACAGTCTGGAACACCTTCCTCAGGTGTCCAGGGTCGTTCCACCACCACAGTCTGGAACACCCTCGTACACTCGCACTGTGCAGGTGGCCCGGGGTCTACTGTAACTGACACATGACAAACTACTGCTGTTGCTGCTGCTGTTCTGGTAGTAGTAATGATACATGTACCGCTGGCTGTAGTACATGTACTGCCTTGCTGGCTGGTGTACACTACTGCTCTCCAGGGTACTGCATTATTTATGTGGTCTTGTATCTGGCGTAACTGTTCATGGCCTGTTTTAGCTGTGTTCTCTTCCCGATCTTTATTTTGTCCTGCCTCTGTGTCCTCTTGGGTATAATACCATGTGTTCTCTACATGATGTCTGAATATATATATATTTTTTATTTGTAATGTGAGCGGGAAGCTTAGAGCAGCCAGGGAGAGTGTGGTGAGAGTGGAAGGTCCCGGCAGCTCCTGTTCTCCCGTCCTGATAACGTAATTCAGGAGTGATCCTGGTAAGTGTATATAGAATAGAAGGTTAGGATTCAGGGTTGGTATTATGCGGCCTAGTGTACACAGATTCATCATAGCTGCACCACTCGAGGGCTTAATGCTTTGTGAGGTCGTGTGTGTGTGGGTGTGGGCGGCCCTGTTGATCCGCGGCTCATCTGGCATATGGCCCAGCTGCCGCGCCGCCTAAGCCGTAAGCCGCATCTTCCGCCTGGACGAACCCCTAACACCTAGCTCTATATTGGTCCCAGGTCGTGGGGACGGCCAGCACTGTGTTGCCACGGGCATATATGCTGCTTCTGCTCCAGGTACAATACCTGATGGTCCAGGTACACTGCTTACTGGTCCAGGTACAGTACCTGCAGTTCCAGGTACACTGCCTACTGGTCCAGGTACAGTACCTGCTGTTCCAGGTACACTGCCTACTGGTCCAGATACAATACCTGCTTGTCCAGCATAGGTATGGTACCCATTGGTCCAGGTGAAGTATTTGGTGACACAGGTACACTACCCTTTGCTACAGGTACAGTGCCCAGTAGGTACAGGTACAGCAGCCAGTAGTACTGCTTTACTCTTCATGGGTACAGGTATACTACCCAGTGCTACAGGTACAGTACCTGTAGCACAGTACCTAGTGGGACAGATGCACTGTTCAAGGGTGCAGGTACACTGTCCAGTGGTGCAGGTACACTAGCCCAGTGCTAGTAGGTACAGTAATAAGCAATACAGGTACAGTAACCAGGTTTACCACCCTATACTTCAGGTACACTAACCAGTGGTACAACTGTGCCATTTAATGTAGGTACGTCCCCTGGTGCAGTGGATGTGATACCCAGTGGTACAGACACACCATTTGGTGATGTGTCTGAGTGGCCCAGTGTTACAAATGTACAGTGTACTGCTCTCTGGGGGACATATACTGCTGTCTGTAGTACATTACTTCTGGCTGAAGTAAACATACAGCTGGCTTGGGTACATGTACTGCTTTACTGGTAGATGTACACGTACTGCTGGCTGGGTTACATGTACTGTTGACTGTTGTACATATACAGCTTGCTGACTGGTGTACACGTACTGCCTGCTGGGTGGGGTACATTTACTTCCTGCTGGATGAGGTACATGTACTTCTTGCTGGCTAGTACAGTTGTGGTTTCCTGTAACATTTTCCTGAAATAAGAATGCAAGAGGCAAAATGAGGGAGTACAATAGAGACATCTTCTTATACAGTCCCTGCAGGTGAAGAGTGCTCATAGTACAGGAAGACCTGCAGAGGAACGGAGAGCACAGGTCATGTTGGGTCACCATGTCGTTATGGCCAGAGAATCCAAGTCTTCAAGGGCGAAGTTGGCAACTTTTTTATACCTCAGGTTTGTAATAGACTTCAACTGAATTTATATTTTGCAGTTGCTGTAAATTTCTGAAACTTAATGACTCTTTGTGTTCATGAATTTCTCCATTGCTGGGCATTTTTAGGTTATGGTTCTACTTTTTTTTCTAGCTCAGGAGTATTGAGGAGGTGAGGAGGTAGGGAGGAGGTGAGGAGGTGGCTTCCTATAAGAGCAGCTTACGTGTGTGTGGTGAGGAGGAGGACGGGCCGGCCGGGCAGGAACCTCGCCTGATTCGCGACAAATGGGGCGAAAAATAAATATCGCCTGGGTATCCGACCGCCCTCTGGACGGAACTGGAGCCTCCAGCACCTGGGTGTTCCACTGGAGCCCAGGAAGGATTCCAGAGTGTGTATGTGTCGCAGGGCCTCAGGCTACCTCGAGGCTCCAGCATGACCTGTCTCATTTGACGGGTCAAAGGTGACTTGATGGTTCGTTAGCCATCCAGAGGGTCTGGAATTACGTTGAGTTCCAAGGATGCCTCAAGGGACCTGACAGTTTGGGGATTGACCTGGAGATTCCAGGGTGACTTGAAGGTCTTAGTGTGACCTGAGATTCCAGGGTGACCTGGAGGTCGGAGGGTGACCTGGAGATTCTGAGGCGGCCTTAGAACGCCAGATGATCGAGGTTGACCTGAAGGGCGGGGGATTCTGGAAGGTGTAGATCAGCCTGGAAGATCTGGAGCGGCGACCCGATGGTTTCAGGGTGACCTGGATGTGCCCCGGGCTGGTGTCTGCAATATCAGCTTTAAGGACGTGGAGGAGAAAATGTCAATAGTTGATGTAAATTTCCCCAGAGAGGCTGAACCCGTTCGCTTCTTCCTCGGTATGTTTACAATATGGCCATAGAGGCATGAAGAGTGACTTGTGTCTGTTGTGATGACGTTGGGAAATGTTTCTTACATTTTTTAGTTGACATCCTCGTGTAATGTGTTGTAATGAACACCCTCTCGTTATTGTGGCAATTGTGCGCCTGTAACTGTGTATGGTTCTTCAGCTTGGTGGCAAAACTCTCCACTCGAGAAGCGACGAATCAGAGCGATGTGGTTATCTGGTAGAATTCAGTGGTCTTTATTTCACATAGTTTCTTATGTGTGATTTGCTGAGTGTCCATGTTTACACGCTTTGGTTAATGTATGTCAGACATCTTGAGACTCCGAACTCTTGTGTTATAAGAGTGTGCCTCTGAACTTGCACATGTGCTTGCTCGTCTATTCCATTTGTTGAAAAAGAAATCTTTTCCTTCTCCTTGGAAGCATGTGTTGGTACATCCCTTCCGCAAGAAGGGTGACTGTTCTCACCCCCTCTAACTATCTTCCTATTGCTTTGACATCTACCATTTCTAAAGTCAATGAAACCCTCCTTAGCTCCCATATCCTCAGACATCGTGAATCTCCCAGTCTTCTCTCTGATCACCAGTATGGCTTCCGTGAGGCAAGATCCACTGGTGATATTCTCTCTTATTTTATTAATGTCTGGTTATCATCGCTAAAGGAAATTTGGGAACCTTATGTAGTTGCCCTTGATATATCTAAAGCTTTTGGCAGGGTGTGGCATTGGAGTCTCATTTCATAGCTCCCCTCTTTTGGATTCCCACCTTCACTTTCCTCTCTCATATCTAGCTTCCTCTCAGGCTAATCTATCTTCGTTGTGGTTGATGGCTCAGCCTCTTTTACCCTCCCCCACCCTTTCTCCATCAACAGCGGTGTCCCTCAAGGTTCTCTCCTGTTTCCTATAGTTTTTCTCCCTTTTATCAACGATTTCCTTCCACAAATAACCAAATGCACTTCTACGCTGACGACTGAACACCGAATTCCTCCACATCTTTAATTCTGCTCCTTCTCTCATTCGATCTGCATTTCGTCTCGACACAACTTCCTTAATAAACTCAAACTTAACAGGATATCTCATTCGGGTAGAAGAAATATGGTTAGGACCCAGTTCCTGCCCATCTTGCTATCGAAAATTCCTCACAACTTTCCTCTCTCCTTTGATGGTTCTGTAATTCTACCTCTTGACTCAATGAACGTACTTGATATTACTGTAATATTCTCTCTATCTTAGAAACCCCACATTACGGAAATAGCAAAGTCTTCCTCTAATAAAATTGTATGTCCTGTGTAGACGTCGAAATTTCTTTTCTTCCGAACGGTTGCTTCGTTTATACAAAGGATTGATCCGTCCTTGTATGGAGTACTGCTCCCACATCTGGGGTGGTTCTAGCTCTGCTTCCTTACTTGCCATACGCCGCAATGCTGGTTCACTTTTCCTCTTTTGTAGGTATTGCTTTGGTTTTTGCTCACGAGAGCTGGCTGCTTGTGTACCTCCACCACAAGCTAGACCACCCAACACTCGGCAAGCTGCTGCGTCACATGATTACTGTGTGGCCGTTAGTAACCACTGTTTTGATACCTGCTTCTTTCCCTACACGTCGAAGCTTTGGAACTCTCTACCTTCTCACGTCTTTCTCGATAACTATGACGTGGTACATCTTAAATGACAGGTTTTTCACTTCCTCAAACAGTTATAGATACTTTTCCATGTCTCTTCTTTTCCCTTTTATTATCTTCTTATATTTCAATGAAGGCCTGGCCTTGATGTGGCCTTTTGTCCGTGACTGAAACCTTGAAAGGAAAAAAGATAATCTTGTTATTTCCTTTTGTACCGTCAGGCCCAGAGAGGCAGGGCATCTTCACTGTAATCGTATATCGGTACCGTCAGGGGGCGTCAGCAAGGGTGAGTGTCAGCCCCGTCCGTCCGGGTGGCATGCCTGACATCGTCTGCTGGCACTCGGGAAGTGGCTCCCTGGCCACCATCACTTTAGTCCGCGTCCTGACCGTCATCAGGTCTGAAGATATTAAGTGAACTCCTCCATTGGTTCACACATTTCCTTGGGGAAAAAAGAATATCCTCACACTTTACTGTCATATACTCTTACTTCGCGTCTCGCGTCCTTGGTTAAAAAAGAAAGTGAGAGACCCAAGTCTGGCCTTTATAACACACTGACCTCGGGTCACGTGTGGCCAGTGGCTCTCACATCAAACTAATTAAAATGCCAACCAGTCCAGGCTGATCACACTAGTGGCTCTTGGGACGCGCTAGCGACAGAACCAGTGTCATCTGGTGTATGTTTCCAGAGTGACAACTCGTCCGTAATGTTACGGTACAGTAGTGTGTGTCAGTATGGAGTGTGGCTACTGTGTACTGCTGTGTCTTGTGGGAAGGTTACCTGACGTGGCCGTCCCGGGTGGTGGTGGTGGTGGATCATATGCAGGACCTTGTAGTGGAGGAATCCTCGGGAACTGGTGGTCTGCTGTGCTCGCGGCGTCCTATAGCATGAACCATCTCTGTTATCATGATACATTCTAAGCTTGTGTATGTTGTCTATATTCATCACCTCATCACTCTATACATTCTAAGCTTGTGTATGTTGTCTATATTCATCACCTCATCACTCTATACATTCTAAGCTTGTGTTTATTGTCTATATTCATCACCTCATCACTATACATTCTAAGCTTGTGTTTATTGTCTATATTCATCACCTCATCACTCTATACATTCTAAGCTTGTGTATATTGTCTATATTCATCACCTCATCACTCTGTTGATTCCCATCATCTACAGCTGTCATACCATAAAAGTACTTTACATCATTTTTAACAAATTTCTTGCTTAAATTCATTCCATGTCCTCTGTTCTTTTATCCTATTATTTTTCCAAAAACTAATCAACCGTTAACTTCAACACACTGGTTTGTAAAAGATTGGGATCAGATCACTTCTTCCTCTTCCTTCTTTCTTAAAGGACAGAATTGAAGGCCCTTAACCTTTCCCTTGAACTCAGTTCTCTTATTTCTGGTACCATCGTTGTTGCCCTCCTCCGGACCTTCTCTAATAGTTCTTTGTGCTTCTTTGAGTCGATGACCAAACTAGAAGGAACTCGTTAACAGAGAGAAAACTGGGTCGGGGAACGTGGAGTCTTGTCCTGACTCCCCCGACGTGCGGGGTGGCAGAGTGCAGGAGTCCCTCAGGGTAGTGTTTGGGCGCCAGTACTGCTTCTTAGCTTGATATTTTGTTAAATAAAACTATATTAAAGACTAAAAGATTTTGTAGATGATACAAAAATTATACATAGGAGTGTGGTACTGTGAGGTACTATTGAAAGGTGTAAAGAGACCTGATATGAAGTGATAAGTTGAATTTTAGTGAAGGAAAAATATCTTAGGTAGGTAGAGATAAAAGCTAAATAATGTACCATTAGATATAACAAAGAAAGAAGATGTAGGTAGGCATGACGTTAAAGCATTGGTCCACAGTAGCAAATTAATGTTCATTGTTAGGAAGAATTCTTAGTAGCGTTAACACGCGGACCAAGAAATGCTCTTGGCTCTCGTAAACATTACGTCAACCAGTAATGGAATATGCAGTACAGACATGATGACGGGAGTGCAAGATGAACCAGAGGTAGAATATGCAATACATGTATGAAAAGTGGACTGTAAGACAAACGACTTGAGTAGACTAGAAAGCGTGCAAAGAAGATCGTCAAAACCAATGACTGAACTGAAAGATGAGCCACACAAGATGAACTTTGGACATACTGCAGTTGACGACGTTGTAAGGAAGAGCATCACAGGTAGAAACGAGAGAAACGCATGGAACAGTGAATGGCTGTGTGAACATGTTAATCACAGTTCCTCGTATATGAGTCAAGAGATGGTGGAGTATGGTTGGGCACGGTCGGGTGCCCGCATGATGACAGTATTACCAGTAGGTAAGGTTCAGTCATGAGAGCCTGGAGGCACAGGGTCTGGTCTTCAGTAGTAGTAGTCCTGACCCCAGCAGACCAACCAGGTGGGTAGTCTACCATTCTAAGCCCACCCAGCCTAGCCCATCGTCTGCACCGGCCTGGACCCACCCAAGCAGAGCCGTGCCGTGCCATGCCGTGCCGCCGGGCCAACCCACCCCCAGGCAGCGTGAGATAACTTACTGCCACTCTGAGGGCCGGCTGCTCCCTCCCTCCCTCCCGCCCGCTATTGATCCCCCAACACCCCACATCGTATATTTTTATCTGGTGTTGTTGTCACAGGTGTTCTGCTGCACCCTTACCCGGCGGAGGGTACTGACCCTTCACCCTTCCTTACTGCCCTCCTCAACCTTACCCTCCTCACCAACCCAATCCTTCCTCTCCTCCCCGACCATACCCCTCATCACACCTCCCCCTCCACTCCAACTTTACCTTCTTCCTCCTCCTTCCCAACCCAATCCTCCTTGTCCTCCTCGACCGTACCCTCACCACACCTCCATCTCCGATCCAACCCTACCCTCCCCATGCCTCCCAAACTTACCCTTCTCCACCACCGGCCAGAAAACTCCCCATCTCTTGCTTGTCACTAACCTCCCCAGGTGTACATACGGCGGTAGGAGGTGTGAGGTGATGGGTGTGGGAGACATCCTCGGGTGAGGAGACTGTGTGACGTGATTGAGTGCCGCTCCGTGTGATGGCGAGAGGCTGGAGGTTGACCACAGGAGCCGACCTGCTCCCGCAGGTTCAGGCCTACATTTACTCTCCACATTTCTGTATTAAAACACTGACTGGCTCCAGTGTGCTCCTCAGGTAATCAAAAATGCTCATACAAAAGTGTATAAAAGTTCATATTCATTAATAAGAGAATCCAGCCCTCTAGGTATTGATAAGGGAAGCCATTCCTATAGATATTAACGGTACAGTTTCGCGACGTATCTACATGAAACTGAACCCTGTGCTGTGTGAGGCGTACTGAGCCGGATTTGTTTCGTTTGTCCCAGTTACCCATTTCTGTCACTCCTGTGGGGAGTATTTTGTCTCTATATATTATTTCGTTTACAGCAAAACCATTTTGGTGTTTTTTTCATAACTACAGTGCGTGCACCGAGTGATATTTACCATTATTTACGTTCTGAATATGTGTACAGAGAGAGAGAGAAATAAAAAGCACATAAATTTTCATAGTTACTGCTGAATAATGAGACTCCATTTTCTTTATCATACTTTATACATGAGAGAAAATGTACCCTGATGTTTGAGAGAGAGACTAATATTTTCGCGTTTATTTTCAACCTCCATAAGGGCACACCAATACTTTTATAGTATTCAGTTCTCTTTGATCTTGCTTTGATTTAACTAACTAATATAGTTGTTACATTTGAATGTCAGCTTGATAAAAGAAATTATGATATAATCATGATATCTCGCTTTAGCGTTTTAACACGAATTGCAGTTAGCTATTTCCAGATAATTAAGTTTAGGTGTTAATTATTAGCCCAGTATATTAGATTTGAGAAATGGACGAGGAGGAGAACATTTATATTGATAATGTATGTTTGATATGAATGGAACGAATCTGGCTCCTGATTGGCATTATATCCATCAGTATGAGAGAGGAACCCTCTGTACTCTCTTCAGTTTTAATATAGAATATAGATATTTGTAAAGACTTATTGTTTTAGGATAAGTATTTGACATGCATGATGTTGGACTGGTTGACAGTACACTGACTAATGCTGTGTTAAAACTTGGACATAGGAGGAATGGCTTAGGTTTTTGTGTACCTATACATATAAGACGATTATATAATATTGTTAAAAGCAAAGTTGAAGAGAAAGAACCATTGGAAATTGACGATATTAATGAAAACGGTAGACGTACAAATTGGCACGTTGAAATAAGTAATGACGCTGGATGTCTTACATACGGAAAGAATAGACATACGGATATTATTATGGCTAGTTTGAATACGAGGGAGCAAAATTGGATGGGGATATGTAAATTGTTGTAAGGGCAATGATTATAGATGTAAGGTGTGTTTTGATGAGAAGGATACACTTGTGTGTTGTATTCAAGAATGTAATATATTGTCCAAGTTTAGAGTAAGAACTGTTATGATAAGTTGAGATTAGTTGACCAGCCAGGTTCTCAGCTGTCTGACCATGGCGTCTTGTAACAGTGGTACTGCACCTCATGGAGAACTGTGTGCTACCACTATCATCCACTTCATTCGTGAACTTGAGAAGCTGTTGTTAGGTCACTCCTCTCTCCTCTCTCCTCTCTCCTCTGAGGTGTACATCTGTGTAGTCTGTTACCTAACCGGGTAGCTCACCCTTCTTAATTCCATTACCATCATGGTTGTTCTCAGGACCTTCCCAGTCATATCTCTCAGCTTCCAGTCCGCAGTTAGTTTATTGTGCGCCCCATGCTCATCCTGTGAGCGGTAGCGCAAAAGGAGTATAAAGGTTACACAGGTCACAGACGTATCATTGCCAGACCCCAGTCGCCAAATGGTCATTATATAATTTGACCCGACAGGCACAGACCACTTTCGGTCTATGCTGTGAATACCGTGCCTAACATGACCGTAATATACACATGTATGTGAGTTTGATATGGTCCAGCCGACAGTTTAGTGCTGCCAAAATTCTTGATGTGAAGCCCCGGCGGCAGTTTAGGTCCAGGGAGGATTCCTAGATCTCTCTCACACCTCGATTCCTGCAGCTTATTTCCCGCTAAGCAGCCATTCACACAGGGACCTTCTCTGGCTGTCTCATCCTCATTACTTCGCACTTATTTGGACTGAATCTCATCATCATTTATCAGACCAAACTTGGTGTTTACCCAAGTCCCTCTGTCAGTTGGTGCAATCATTTCCATTGCTTATTTCCCTCATGACCTTGGCATCATCTGGAAACATGTTCAGGTACGAGTCTGCGCCTTCAGGCTAGTCATTTGCATACACCAAGAATAACATTGGACCCAAGACTGAGCCTTGCGGCACTCCACGTGTAACCTCAGCCCATTTTGAGCATGTGCCTCTTACCTGCGTCCTTTGTTCTCTTCCACATACATGATCCTCAGTCCATTGAGGGAGTTTACCCTCATATTCCTGCCTGAAGTTCAAGCTTCCCAGTCACCCTCTGAAGGTGGTGCAGAGTCAGAGGCTCTCGGGCAGTCCAGGATCATACCCTTCGTGACCCCTGTAATCCTTTTGCGCTACCGCTCACAGGATGAGCATGGGCGGCACAATAAATTTGCCAGGGTTACCGACACAAGTCAGTCAGTCCCATCCACCTGTTTGATCTAAGGCTGAACTCACACTATGATGCAAGCTTAAAGCACGACCTCTGTTCCATGAAACTCTGGTGTCTCCCACATGAATAGTTTATCCTTTATAGGTGGTCCTTCCTTCATACTCTGAACCCTTCCTGTGTTTTACAATGTGTATGTGTGTGTGCGTCTGTCTGTCTGTCTGCCTGTCTGTGTGCGTTTGTGTTGTGTGTGTGTGTGTGTGTGTGTGTGTGTGTGTGTGTTTGTGTGTGTGTGTGTGTGTGTGTGTGTGTGTGTGTGTGTGTGTGCGCGCGCGCGTCCAGATCGTTGCCTTTTTATCATAACGAAACAACCTTCTTATCTCCCATTAAGCCGTCATTTTACAGAAATATTTAAGCAAACGCTCTTTAGGTTTTCCAGTTCCGTTTGATTCTGAAGTCGTTCGGTATTAGTATATTAAAGTATAACTTTGTTACAAGCATCGTATTACGAGAGGTGTTCCATTAAGAGCCGATAATCATAAGAAATTCAATTCTAAGTTCGCGTGGTCTCCAGGGACGAGCGTATAGCAAGATGGTAGCGGGAGGGGGAGCCTGGCAGAACACACTCCTGTCCCTCCTGCAAAAACTGGCCTTATTAAGGAGTGACTCCTGATAGGGAGGCCAGCAATGAGGATTTCGTGTGGGTTAAGGAGGCAGGCAGTGTGGCGGGTTTATTAAGCCCCTCGCTGCAGGGTGGACCAACTGCTCATTGTAGATACAAGGGAAGGAGGCAACCACAGGGAGTCATTGGGAATAATATCATACAAACCAGGTTCATTAGATGCAGCTCTGGAAATTCGAGGAAAGAGGAAGAGCAAGGGAGACCAGCTGATGATAGCCCGTGGATGATGGTAGGGCTGGGGTGTGCCCACCCTGATGGTGGTGGGGCAGGGATGTGCCCACCCTGATGGCGATGGGGCAGGGATGTGCCCACCCTGATGGCGGTGGGGTGGGGATGTACCCACCCTGATGGTGGTGGGGCAAGGATGTGCCTACCCTGGTGGCGGTGGGGCGGGGATGTGCCCACCATGATGGTGGTGGGGCGGGGATTTGCCCTTCCTGATGGTGGTGGGGGGAAAATCTGCCCACCCTTTTAGAGGTAAGGCAGGGATGTGCCCACACTTATAGCGATGGGGCAGGGATGTGCCCACCCTGATGGTGGTAAGGCGGGGATGTGCCCACCCTGATGGCGATGGGGCGGGGATGTGCCCACTCTGGTGGCGGGGTTGTGCCCACCCTTATGGTGGTAGGGCGGGGACGTAACCACCCTGATGGTGGTGGGGCAGGAATGTGCCCACTCTGATGGCGGTGGGCCGGGGATGTGCCCACCCTGATGGCGGTGGGGCGGGGATGTGCCCACTCTGATGGCGGTGGGCCGGGGATGTGCCCACCATGATGGTAATATGCTGAACATGTTCATAAGACCCTTCAGAATGAAGTACGACCCTTAGGGATAATGGCCTAGCCTTTGACCTGACCTTGCCTTGACCTTTAAGGGTCACATGCAAGGACGTGGTGTTATTCATAGTGGTCGTACCGTCGTGATCGTGGATCGTACCGTCTTGATCGTAGATCGTACCGTCGTGATCAAGTCGTTGAAGGTACGCGTTGTGACAGGGCAGTAGCGCGATGCGGGACAGGGCAGGTGCGCGGGTGAAGACCACAGACGGGGGAGTGCAGGAGGCGGACTCCTCCCGTCATCTGCTGCTGTATACCTACACCGCCCGGCCTCCGTGAAGCTGTGGACGGCATACCTTATTTAATTACTGAAGATAATGAGTTGTAATACGGGCTTAGGTAGGTCTGTGGGGAGGAGCCTGCTTGGAAAAGCCGTATTTTTGCCTTTGTTAACATAATTATTAATGTTGTTGCAGCGTACTTCAGGGTATTGTTGTGTTCGGTTACTGTGGCATATATGTACATAATAACCTTGGTAGATGACGATGGTGTTTACGTGGTGTGAGTAATTATGGGTCTTAACTTGGCGTCATTTAACTTGTGTTCAGCTAGTGGTGACAGGCGGTGGTGCCCCTAGCACCGCCACACACCCCCTGCTTGTGACAGAGACCGGGTAATGCTTCCCATACCACACCACACTACGCTACACCACACCTCACCACACCACACCACGCACGTTGTCTACCACACCGCCTCCTGTCTTCCCATGTACACCCACCTCCCTACCCCAACAGACCCTCCAATATAAACAGTCATCATGTGTCTACACACCAGTTTCCCTTCGCATGGCAACCTTCCCTTCCCTACCAGCTTCCCCTCAAACATGTCAGCTTGACAAGCCCTTCACCCACTAACCGTACCGTCACACTGTACCTTCCCTTCACAGACCTTCACATTGTAGTCTCACACACACACACACACACACACACACACACACACACACACACACACACGTACGTGCGCGTCCTTCACTCCGCTGTCTGCCTACTCTCACACTCGACTCTTCCTGTATTACCCTTCACATGCCTTCCTCACATGTGCCCCTCAGGCCCCAGATTACCCTCACACTCGATCTTCCCTCGTTTCACCTTCACATGCCGCCCCAGTCCCACCTAGCTTACCATGCCACACTGCCTCCTCAACTCGTACATACATACATATTTTGTTCTCCTACCAGCTATCCCTGCCCATCCACTGGGGCCATATTATGCTGCTCCCCTCCGTAGTGAAGTCGCAAACTTTAGCCTCAGTAGCTTTATTATACGACTCTGAGTTTTAACGACGCGATCACCACTTGTGCTTCTTTGGGGCGAGTTCTGGGATGAAACGTATGTTATGGATCTTGACGCGCGTCCCCCAAAGTTAACGACCTCGTCACAGGCTTAGCTAGATCGTGTTCAGCGTCCATACGACTTCGCGACGTCGCTGCTCCTCAGCTCACGTTACAAGGTGGAGTCGAGTCGCTTCATCTTGACCTTTCCTCTCTGATCACTGGCTGTGAGCAACACATTCTGTAGACCGCTTGGTTCAGGCGAGAGTTCGCGCGCGAAGCCATTTCACAAATGTGCACGTTATGTCCTGCACCGCATCATAGACTGAACTTATAGCTGGCTAGCCACAGTCATGACGGGATCAGATCACACTTTTGTGTTGTCACGCGTTTCGTCGATGCTCAAAACACCGAATGTATTCGCAGCCGACTTGCGGTTTAAAGATGTGGCCGACTTACAGTTTGAAGAAGGCACTGACTTCCATGTTCTTACACAAAGTCCGTCGGTAAGTAACAAACTTGTGTCAATTATCACAGGCTTGGCCAGACTGTGTTTCACTCTTGCCGTCAATTAGGTAAATCTTGAGCACGACGGTACGATCCTTCAGCACGACGGTACGATCCTTCAACACAACGGTACGATCCTTCAGCACGACGGTACGATCCTTCAGCACGACGGTACGACCCTTGGTCACCATAATACGACCCTTGGGAACGCTAGCCTGACCTCATACTGTCCTCGTGACCATAGGACCGCGTTTTGCATGTGTCCCAAGCTATACAATCATTGGCCTGTCGTGTTCTTAATGTTGGATTTTAAAGTTAGTAGGTCTTCTTATCGATCCAGCTCTGCTCTAAAGATGGGGCCACATCGTGGATCTAAACATCCTCCTATAGTTACGTACAGAATGTAAATACCCGACCATAAGGTGTTACACATGCCCACCAGGTGGGGTACAGGTCACGTGGTTCTCGTAGAGAAGTAAAAATATTTGCGAACTGCTTTTGCCGTCAACGAGCATGGAAAAATGAATTCGTGTCCGAAATCAAGCCGTAATTGGACACCGTTGATTCCTGAATGAACATGTCCTGGAAGGTAAGTGAGGTCATGTATAGCATTATTGATACCTCGACGCGTTTGTTGAGGAAGGCGAGCAACGATGAGGAATTGGAATCATTGTTTTGATTTTTTTTTCTACTTTGGAGGCTCCAGTCACGGACTCAAGTCCACATCAAAGCCGGGCCGTAATTGTAATATAGAGAGGTTGATGAAACGGGAAAAAGAAGAAACAAGGGCAAGTCTTTTAAGAAATTTGGAGGAAGTGAAAAAAAAACTGTCTTTTAAACTGTACCAGGTCATGTTTATTGGGAAAGATATGAAAAGGTTAAGTTCTGAAGCTACCAGCAGCTTGCCGAGTATCGCGTTGTCTAGGTAGTGGTGGGTGTACACAAGCAGCCAGCTCTCTGGAGCAAAAAGCAAAGTAATACCTATAGCAGAGGGAAAGTGAAACAGCACTGCGGCGTAGGCGAGGGGGTCAAGTTTGGAAGTTAGCTTTCGACTCAACTCTGTGAGAGCAGTACTCCATACAAGGACGGATCAATCCCATGTATAAACGGAGCAGATGTTCAGATGACAAGAACTTTCGACTTCTAACTGGTAATCCCAGATTCTTAGAGACTGGCTTAACTGTTCCCGTAATGTGGGGGTTTTCAGTGAGTGGTTGTTACAGTAATACCAAGATGGAATTACAAAACTGTCAAAAGAGGAAAGATGTGTGGACTTTTTCATGGAAAGATAGGTAGGACCTGGGTCTTGGAGGTATTCTGTCCAAGTCTGAATTTATTGAAGAATTTATGTCTAGACGAGATGCAGATCGAGGGAGAGAAGGAGCAGAATTGAGGAATTTGGGTGAATGCAGTGTTGAGTCGTCAGCGTATGAGTGCATTTGGTTATTTGTGGAAAGCAGGAAATCGTTGATAAGAAGGAGAGCAAATGTAGGAGACAAGAGAGAACCTTGAAGGACACCGCTGTTGATGGAGAAATGGGGAGAGGCTGATCCATCAGTAACCACGGAGACAGTTCGGCCAGAAAGCTAAATATGAGAGAGCAAAATGCGGGAAGGAAGCCAGAAGATAAGAGCTTAGAGATGAGACCTTGATACCACACATTGTCAAAAGCTTTGTATACGTCAAGGGCAACTACATAGGGTTCCCCAGAATACTTTATGGATGATGACCAGACATTAGTAAGACAGGAAAGCCTATCACGAGTGGATCTCGCCTCACGGAAGCCATCCTAGTGATCAAGAGAAGACTGTGATTCAACATGTCTGAGGATATGGGAGTCGGGAAGGGATTCACAGACTTTGGAAATTATTGTATTTAGGTTAGTATATTCGGCAGTTGATGATGTGATGATGGCAGCATGTGTACATAATACAAGAGCAAGCAGCGCAGGTGGGTCGTGCCACAGTCGTCCAGATGACCTGGTCGTCCGCACACACTGACTGGTATTATTAAACCTGGCTCTGCCAGTAGAGCCTCCATGGGAGAAACTAGAGATAAAAACGATAGACAGCAAACACTCTAACGCTGGACTGTGATGGATGTGTACGACATGAAGTGGTGATAACCAAGCCAAGAATTACACTAACGGACCCCGTGCCTAGCGAGGTTCCCTTTTGCAATCCCACGCCTACTGAACCAACTGAAAAAGGTAATATGATACACGTAGGCTGGACTATAGCCAGAACATTGTTTTGCGGACAGTAAATCAAACATTTATGTAAACTGCATGCGTTTACAATTACCCTCAGCCCAGCTATTGTAAGTAATATGTCATGGCTATTGTTTCCGGACTGGGTGGAACAAAAGGTTGAAACTTTTTTTCTCTTTACTGTGTAATGTATATATCCTGACACTGCCCAGCTTAGCGTTATGAGCTGTTCAGTGCATCATCTCCACCAAGGCACTGAACTCGCAGGATAAAATGACGTAAATAACGTGAAAATAACGATCCATGTTTATTGGCGGTGCTCGTCTTTCACATGTAAACAAATATGGCGCATGATGCTGGCGCACACACGCATCGCCGTTTGACCTTTAGATGGACGGTTGCTAAAGGGACGACGCGTCCAACTAAGGTTTTATTTCAGCTTAATCTTATCATGGTCTGTGATTATAAGAACACTTCAGATAAAACATTCCTTTCTCCAGAAGTGGCTCTGACGCAGCTATGGTTTGTTGTTCTGCAATATCTCGTCTTGCATCATGAGTAAGTTATCCCTCGCATCCACCGTTATATATATATATATATATATATATATATATATATATATATATATATATATATATATATATATATATATATATATGGTACAGTGTGATGGGCAGGGCGGTGCATGGTTATGCCTGCAGTGTACCTGCGGTACGGTGTGGTGGGCAGGGCGGTACATGGTTGTATCTGTGGTACAGTGTGGTGGGCAGGGCGGTACATGGTTGTGCCTGTAGTGTACCTGCGGTACAGTGTGGTGGGCAGGGCGGTACATGGTTGTATCTGTGGTACAGTGTGGTGGGCAGGGCGGTACATGGTTGTGCCTGTAGTGTACCTGCGGTACAGTGTGGTGGGCAGGGCGGTACATGGTTGTGCCTGTAGTGTACCTGCGGTACAGTGTGCTGGGCAGGGCGGTACATGGTTGTACCTGTGGTACAGTGTGGTGGGCAGGGCGGTACATGGTTATGCCTGTAGTGTACCTGCGGTACAGTGTGGTGGGTTGGGCCTCCTCAGCTAAGGTACCCAGGCCAGAGGCGGCTCCACCACCTCCACAGCTCGGTTGTAATTTCATCAGTGGGATCCTCACTCAACCTTTAGCTTTTTTCCTCTCTCCCCTTTATCCTAGCTGAGCTTTGTTATCTGGGGCAGCTGGTGCTGACCGCCCCTGACACATCTGGTGCTGACCGCTCCTGACATAGCCGGTGCCGACCGCCCCTTACACAGCTGGTGCTGACCGCCCCTAACACAGGTGATGCCGACCGCCCCTGACACAGCTGGTGCAGGTTGTCCCGACACGTCCAGTGTAGGTTACCCTTAACACAGCTGGTGCAGGTCGCCCCCGACGCAGCTGGTGCTGGCCAGTGTTTGCTGTAATCCTAAGGTCCCCTTTCCCTAGCGACGATGCCATCCATCACCTGTGGTGTCAGCAACGCCCTAGGTAAGGTACGGCTTGGGACACCTCCCTCCAGTGTATTGTACCGGCGAGGCTCATTAAGGGAGCCACTGTCATCATGGTATACCACAGACCAGTGTCCCACAGTCTCTCATGACCAGCCAGCATCCGTGATTTAGTACAGCAAGAACCTCAGCTAACTGGGGTAATGGCTTAAATGAGCAATTGTATTGTTAACAATGTAACGTAGTCCAGCCCTGAACAACGGGTTAGTGTTATGTGTGCCTGTAGATCGTCATGAGCCTTTGATAAGGCACATGATGAGGGTATCCTTCACTGTACGTGATAAGGCTGCGGTTAAAGATATTTTATCAGGTTAGATAAGATAGTGGATAAGTGACAGAGGTGTTAAGGTCCGTAAAAGAAATGAAAGAAAAAACTTAGTCAAGGTGTGGGTGGAATAGGGTAAACAATAAGGTGAAATCCTAAGCCCAGTAGTTGTGAATATATTTTGATGAATATCATAACCAAGATTAAGGCGCCAGAATATATAATCCGTGTCTCTTATGCAGATGACGTCTTAATCCAGGCTTCTTTTTTTTTCGTGGAGGAATGACTCGTGAAGACCTGGACCCAGGCTGTTGGGTTGTGTCGTTGGTCGACCAAGTTGTTGGAAGCCGCAACCCTCAGGCCCACATAGTCCTCTTCAGACTGATTAGTGTGGTACTCCTCGTAGGATCTTGTGCTGTGTGCACTCTCAAACATCGCATCCCATGGTGTTTCTAAGGACACCTCCTGACTTTAAGATCGTGTGAAGATACAGTTCTTGTCTCTCGTAAGAAAAGGTCACACACAAGGGGAAGGAGCTTCTGATGAAGAGAAAGTGCTCTAGACACGTGCTACAAGCTCTTGGGTGACTGGGGTGGGTTGCTTGTGGTGAGGAGCAACAGCTACAAGAGACAAGACACAGTTGCATGGACAAGCAAAGTCCTTTATGATGGACTGTGTGGTCTGGACTGGTTGGTCGTGGCGCCTCGTCCCACTGAGCTGCCTCGGAGGCTGATAATTGATGGCCTTGGAGTAACCATAGTAAATACAAGAACAGCAACACCCCACGTATCTGTGATACAGATCAGGGATGTTAACTTTTTCATTACTATCAAGATATCAAGACAAGAACGAACACTCGCCCACCGAACGGACTCTACATCTCTACAAATTCTGAACGGAGATGAAACTGGCAGGATACGATTGTCAATGATCCCGGGTATTAGAGTCTTGTTGGTGACCTTTGACTCTGTGACAGGGACGAGGTGCTCCCTCCTCCTCCTCCTCCTCCTGGGATTACAGGCTTAACTGTTAGATTGTCCCATGGGTAGAGGAGGGGCAACTGTAATATCTTCTCCCTCGAATTTACAGTGGAGTCTCCCTAGGTCATATAGATGGAGTCACACTGGTCTTTGTAACAGGAGAATATGACGAGGGAAGCAGCGAGGCTACGGTGTGGGTCGTGGTCATGGCGGTGTATTGTCTCTTCTCGTAGTTTAATGGACGACCTAGGCCGTAGAGCGACCCACACAGTCAAGCTAAGAACTAGAGTTAGTAGCGAAGTCAATCAGAATGATAAGGAGGTTGCGCTGTGCTCAGTGGACTTGACGTTGTTATCTCGGTGGTGATAAAACTCTGTAGCTTGAACTGGAGTTAAGCTTTATAAATCTGCCCAGCTGAGGTTTATTATTGTACTGTCGTGTGGAGGGCTCCGGTCGCGGACGAAAGGCCTTGTCTCGCGAGGCCAGACCGTGAACGTAACCTTAAACGGTGCTGCAGAGATAGAGAAGAAAGGAGAAAAGAAGAAGGATTTAAAGAGTTTTTAAGGATTAGGGAAACCTGCTCTTACAGAAGGGACAGATGATAGCTGTTCTGAGAAACATTCAGATGTAATTTTCCAACCTTAACGGTGTAAGAGAAGATACAGATGGCACACCGGCCCACTGCTCTTGAGTTGCCAACGGGTGCACCGTAATCATCATGTGACGCAGTAGCCTGAGACGTATATAACATGTTCTAGGTACTTGGTGACGTCGCAGACATCAGATAGATATCTACAAAAGTGGGAAAGAGAACCAGCATTGTGGCGTTGGGCAAGTGGGTCAAGTTTTCAAGCCAAATTGGAAGAAATGACGTCTGATTACTTTGGACTCAACTCTATCAAGTCTGGTGAATAAACTCGTTTTTTAAGGTTGTATGCATCACAGTGAACTTATTTTTGAAATACCGAACTGAAGTTGTCAAAGACGTAGTAGATATTTGGGTTGTATAGTATCTTGTTTTGGTGTTATGTTCCGACCGAGGAGGTAGGGCGTTGCCCTGTGAATCATCCTCTTTAGCAAAGTTTAGAGAGGTGTCGTGTGTGTGTGTGTGTGTGTGTGTGTGTGTGTGTGTGTACGGGTGCTGACAGCGGGGAATCATGTGGCCACTTGCAGCTCTTGAGACACTCCTATTCCACCCTGGTGACACATTACCCCAGATGCTGGAGACACACATGTTCCTCCATCACTCATCTCTCACGTCAGCCAGACGAGGCTACAGCTCCTGTCCTCATTCACTTCTGTACCCTTATCTTATCCCCAAATCTGCCCCTGTTGCCGTCATCTCAGGCTGTTGGCCTCATCTTGTACTCATGTCATTGACCTTAGCTGGTGTATCTTGTTCTTGTCTGTAACGCTGTAACGCGTCCCTGTTTCTATATGGTTTTCACGTCTGTTGTTTAGCCTTAAGGAATGTCACTCCTGACTTTTTCCTCCCCTTATTTTCCTCATTTGATTAACTTTGATTATCGTGTTTCATTGCTGTTATCTGTGGTGTGGCCCATCTTGACGAGGTTACCATCACCCGTGATGACGTAACGGTAAACATTATGGTAATAACAAGAAGCCAGTTCAAAGAAAACGTAGAGGTTTTGGTCGTATCACTGCAGGGGTGTGAGTTAGCGCCGGTCACGTGGGTGGAGACCCCTCAACACGCTGCTTGACTCGTGATTTGTCGTACGGCTTCGTGAGGTGGCGGTGTCGCTCACCTGAGCGTAGCGTATTGAGTTACGAACGAACGTACGTACGATACGCTGATTATTACTGTGTTTTTAGTAATATGTTCTGTGATGCCGGAGGGTAGTGAGGTGGAGGGTATGTGAGGGAGGAGGGTAGTGAGGTGAAGGGTGTAGTGTGTGACAAGTGTTGAGGTATAACGCATTACGATATTGTGATGTCATACGTCTCATATCTTGTATAAGTTGTAATATGATAAAGATTGTATAGACCATGCTCTATATATCGACTTCAGCCATTCATTAGTAACATTATTTTGATTCAGATTATATTGATTATAGGTCTCGCCTTATATGCTATAGCATTACTATTATATAGGCAGGGTGTTGGGGCGGGTGCCTGTGGAGGAGGAACAAGTGTGTTGAGGGTGTACGGAGGGAGGGCGTGTGGCTGGAGGAGGGGGGACGGGTACTGGGATCTGCATTGTGGGGAGGAGTGGAGGGAGTTTGGCGGGGGGGGGGGGGGGGGAGTACTGTCGGGGGGGGGGGGGGGGGGGGGGGGTGGGGGGCCGCCACCGCCGCCGCGTAACGGACAGGAATTCTTTCGGTTGTCCGGGCAGCGGCGTCGGCGGCGGCGGCGGAGGAGGACCTGCCACGCGGTAATTACCGACGTCCTCTGCGACCATTGTGCCCCGTGGCTGGCGACACCCTGTCCACTTCACCACCCGCCCCCACACACTCCCTCCAACACCACCACCACCCGCCCCCACACACTCCCTCCAACACCACCACCACCCGCCCCCACACACTCCCTCCAACACCACCACCACCCGCCCCTACACACTCCCTCCAACACCACCACCCGCCCCCACACACTCCCTCCAACACCACCACCACCCGCCCCTACACACTCCCTCCAACACCACCACCACCCGCCCCCACACACTCCCTCCAACACCACCACCACCCGCCCCCACACACTCCCTCCAACACCACCACCACCCGCCCCTACACACTCCCTCCAACACCACCACCACCCGCCCCCATCCACCCCCTCAAGCACCACCACCACCGGCCCCCAACCCTTCCAACACCACCGGGCCGCCCCCACCCACCCCCTGCAACACGTGCTACGGGTGCGAGGCGCTGGGACGCGTCGTGCTCCCCTGGTGTTCAGGCAAGACTTCAGATGCGCCTCTGGCACAGATGACATGTTTGTCTGACCCTCCGGCAGCCCTCATGAGCCCTGGATGTTGGCACGGAGTGACGTGAGGAGCGCTTGTAGTGCCAGAGAACCGATGGCAGTGCCAGAGAACTGTTAGTAGTACCAGGGAACCGGTAGTGGTACCAGGGAACCGTGAATGGTGCTAGGAAACTGGTAGTGGCTGTAGGGAATTAGTGGTGGTACCAGAGAACCGGTAGTGGTATCTGGTAACCAATGGTAGTAACAGGGAACCGGTAGTGGTATCTGGTAACCAGTGGTAGTAACAGGGAACCGGTAGTGGTATCTGGTAACTAGAGGTGGTACCAGAGAACCGGTAGTTTTGGATGGGTGTGCGCGCAGGGGGTTAGGGCGCAGCCTCTTACGGCATAGAGAGCTTTGTTTTGGTTTGCTTGGGGGCTTTATTTGTTTATTCATTTGTTTATTTATAGATACACAAGCATTTCAGTGAGAGTACGGGTGGAGTGCACATGGCCAGGGGTAGGTGGAGGCCAGTATAGAGCGTATATTGAGTACAGTACATGGACATAGGTGGGTGACAGATGGGCCCTAGTGGGGCCCAGGGACCCACAGGGTGTCCCCTCGTGTCAGAGAAGGAAGATGGTCAAAGGATACATCAGACACATGATACGTGATCACTACACGATGGTAACTGGTGCTGAGAGTAACGAAGGTAACAGCATCTGGTTGGTACACAACAAGGCTGGTATATATGTACTGTTTTGACATCGCGACGGGCCCGGTGAGGCGTTGTGGACTTTGGGGTATTAGTTGTCACGCCCTGTGGCAGCCACGTACCCCCGCGGCACGGTACGGGCAGGGGCGCGGTAATGGGGGAGAGATACACGGTACAGGGGGAGAAAGACAGGGTTCATGGGAGAGAGGCGAGGCACAGAGGGAAAGAATCTTGGTACAGGTGGGGAAAGACGTGGCACTGGGGGAGACTGACGTGATACAGGAGGAGAGAGACATGGTACAGCATACCGGTGTTAGTTGTTGTCCTGTAAACAGCATACAGTAGGTGTTGGCTGTGGCCCTACACACAGCCTACAGCAGGTGTTGGCTGTGGCCCTACACACAGCCTACAGCAGGTTTTGGCTGTGGCCCTACACACAGCCTACAGCAGGTGGTGGCTGTGGCCCTACACACAGCCTACAGCAGGTTTTGGCTGTGGCCCTACACACAGTCTACAGCAGGTGTTGGCTGTGGCCCTACACACAGTCTACAGCAGGTGTTGGCTGTGGCCCTACACACAGCCTACAGCAGGTTTTGGCTGTGGCCCTACACACAGCCTACAGCAGGTTTTGGCTGTGGCCCTACACACAGCCTACAGCAGGTGTTGGCTGTGGCCCTACACACAGTCTACAGCAGGTGTTGGCTGTGGCCCTACACACAGTCTACAGCAAGTGTCCAGCTATAGACCCCCACACAAAGACTTGGGACTTACCTTTGTCTGGGTAGTGAAAGGTTAGGGTGGAGGAAGCCGAGCCTTTGCCGAGGTGACGGATATATAAGGCAAAGAAAACGTATATTTAGAACACGGATTCGCGGATCTGCAACCCCTCTAAATATTTATCATGTAGTAACTTAACTTTTACCTTGTTATACTTTGAATATAAGTGTCTTGTAAGATAGATTCCATTCATGTCAGTAAATATTTAAGATATACTTGATACGAAAACGCACAGAGGTTTACTTTAAACTAATAGTACAGATTACTGTAAAGCTAATTTAACAAGGGAGGGTCTATGGGAGGGACAGATAACAGTTAAGCTGATAGTCCATGCCGAGGTTTTATATCAAGACTTAAAACAGTGATAGAAACATTATACTAAGGCTGGAAGCGTTTCACCACCCACCTCTCCCTCCGGCTCAACTAACCGGAGGAAAAGGCTGAGGGTGGAAATATACCATGCAGTATGAGAGGGGAACGTATTGCTGAGGAAATTTTATAGGAAATTGTAGATTGGAAAATTTCCATATCAGTTTATCAACATCTGATCTGGAGCTGCATTCTGATAAAGAAAGACCTTATCAGTGGTAAACCTGGTTATTTACTGATAACAGATATCAGTAAAGTATTTGTCTAGCCTTGATGTGAAGGTAATTACAGTCTTGGCATTAACAACATCAAGAGGCAGGTTACTCCTGTGTTCAACCTCTCTTCGTGTGAGTAAACATTTTCCCACATTGCTCAAACATCTTACTTTCTTTTACCTCAATACCGTTACTGCTGGTCGTTGAATCTCTGTATACAAGTGAAGACATTTTCGTTATCGTTTCCAAAATTATTCAGCATTTCAAACATTTCTGTCGGATTTCCCTGGAGTCTGCTCATTTTTAAGAGAGAGGCAAGTTAGGATTTGAGTCTTTCCTCATATGGTTTATTTCTCATTGAATTTGTGTGTAGTCGGATTACTCTGGTGCAGTGTGAATGTTAATGAGTGAGGGTCGTGGGCTGTGTACATACTGAGTGAGAGTGTCGTCGGTCTTAGAATTCTCTTGTAGCAGCTGAAGAAGGTAGTGAGAAGGAGGTCGTGAGGTGTGGTGTGTGGGGGAGGGGAGGGAGGTAGTGAGGTGTGGTGTAGTATGGTGTGTGGGGGAGGGAGTTAGTGAGGTGTGGTGTAGTATGGTGTGTGGGGGAGGGAGTTAGTGAGGTGTGGTGTGGTGTGTGAGGGGAGGGAGGTAGTGAGGTGTGGTGTGGTGTGTGGGGGAGGGAGGTAGTGAGGTGTGGTGTGGTGTGTGGGAGGAGGAAGGTAGTGAGGTGTAGTATGGTGTGTGGGGGAGGGAGGTAGTGAGGTGTGGTGTGGTATGGTGTGTGGGGGAGGGAGGTAGTGAGGTGTGGTGTAGTATGGTGTGTGGGGGAGGGAGTTAGTGAGGTGTGGTGTGGTGTAGTGTGTGGGGAAGGGAGTTAGTGAGGTGAGGTGTGGTATGGTGTGTGGGGGAGGGAGGTAGGGTTATTAGGGGTACAGAGTGAGGAGCGTGGCGGGTGGTAGGGGGCGGCGGTCAGGGCAGGTGGTGGGCGGCAGCGCGTGTCCACAACAGCAGCTGCCTCACATCACCTCACTTTACATACACTAGGGTTCAAACCCCACACACTATGGTTGAAGCCTACCCACTGGAGTTAAACCCCGCACACTAGGGTTAAACCTTACACACTGGAGTTAAACCCCGCACACTAGGGTTAAACCTTACACACTGGAGTTAAACCCCGCACACTAGGGTTAAACCTTACACACTGGAGTTGAACCCCACGCACTGGGGTTAAACCTCATATACTAGGGTTTATCCTCGCATACACTGGAATTTAACCCCATACACTGGGATTTAACCCCTACACTAAGTTTAACCGCTTTCACGGGTTTGACCCTAGACCTCCCCGTATCGTAGGGTTTGACCCCACCTGGAACATTTGTCTTGATCATGGAGGCTGCCGGACCTGTCTACTGTCATAAATATTCATTTTGTTTACAGAATTTTAATTGACTTGTTATGGTGAGTGTTTTATATCGGGCACACTGATGATGATGGGCCAGTCCATCTTACCCAAGGGTCGTACCATCCTGCCCCAGGGTCGTGCTCAAGGGTCGTACCACTGCGCTGTAGGGTCGTACCATCGTACTGACGATGGCCTGTTGAAGGTGTGGTGTTTGTTTTTCACGAGCCCTCGGATTGGGGGGGGGGGGGGGAGAGGGGGATCTTTCCTCTCCCCCTTTGTAGTGGTGGGCAGGTGGGCGGCAGGCGAGGTGGGCAGCCGTCAGGCAGGTGGGCTGACGCCGGGCATTGTGTTGGCTTTGATGGGGTCTTCACCAGCTACCTTACCCTCCCACCCTCCTCCCTTGTACTTTATTGTGGTATATCTGTGATGCTGGTAGCCGGTGGTACTGTTCATAATGTTCATAGCAGTAGTAGTAGTTCTGCTGGTGTTCCACTGTTAGTCTGGATGGTGTTAATTGTAAACCATTGTTGTATAATTTGCATTTTGCATTGGATGGAGATTTCGAACATAATATGCATGTGCAAGACTGACCACATTTCAAGTTGACAGATGAACAGAAATGATAGTGATGGTAATGGTGATATTAATAACCTTTTCAAGGTTGTGCCAAAGGTATTGTAATCACACACAGTCACAACACATCACTGATGGCGTAGGGGAAGGGTACGTGGCTAGGGTTAGGTGGAGGCAAGTATAGAGCTGACGCTGGGTAAAAATACAACATAGGGGGGTGAAACGTGGGTCCAGGTGGACCACTGATTTGATTTGTGCCGGTAACCCCAGCTGATTTATTGGTTACCTTATATGTACATGATTAACATCTCCAGTTAGGCCAAAGCGCCAGTAGTACCTATAGCCTAGCCTTACTGTAGCAGTTACAACATCATGTAATCTGCTGATCTTATTACTTTCTCCATATACATGTTTTACTTTACACATCTCACTGTGATGGATAATGTTTCTACTTGTGTTTATCCGAACTTGTCTACTTGTTTCAGAGAGGTTAATTAGTTCCTTAATTATAGTTTTGAGGCTTCACAAAGCTGTTATCAACATCACCTTTATTAAGTGCATGCTTGGATGCTTATTAAGTGCATGTTTGGCTAAAGCATCAGCTTTCTCGTGCTCCCAGAGGCCTATATGAGAGGGAGTCTACTACAATTTGATTTAAATCCCTTGACCAATAAGGTTTGATTGTTTGTCTAGTCTGTAGAAGCAAATATGTTACATTCTGATCCTCGGGTGTTAAGGGCAAGTAATGAAGATAAAGAATCAGAGATAATTAAACTGTCTGTGGCAGTGATTTCTACCTGCTCAAGAGCTACCATGTGAACACTTCAGTTTGTAGAGTAGATGTCCAGTTGTTTATTGTAACATTTTTCTCTAATCTATTACCATTGGGCTGGAGCACACTGCCTGCCCTCCCAGTGTCGTGAGAACCGTCAGTACAGATGATGCACTGGGCTATGTTATTGTCAGTCTGGAGTTTGTGTATATGTTCCAGAGCGCTGCTCTTGGCTAAGTGTTGAAGGTCAACATTATAAGTATTTAGATTCTTGGGTGGAGAAGTTGATGTAGTGATGTGAGAGGGAGTTATCTGCCAGGTTGGAAGGAAATGCTGCTGCTTCCTAATTTCATACAAATTATGTACACCAAACACTGTCATGTGGTTGGCTGTTATTTGGATCCATTTACATTCACTTGTGTCATGTCATATATGGTTTAACAGTTCTGTACAGACAACATTATCTGCATCACCACGCACAAGTTTCAGTCTTATCCTAAGATTGATTCCCAGTATTGTGTCTTCAGTGCTGGAATACCAAGTTCTTTCTGCATGTTGAGTACTTTAGTGGACTTCGGGCAACCAAGTATGATTCTTGTGTCCACTTCGCCTGTTTTTCAAGTCTTAACACCTCTGCTGTTCCGTGAGACTCAAGCTGGTGTGTGGTAATGTATTAAAGGCCTAATGTAAGCCAAGTACATGATTTTTAACAGCTCTGCAGAGGGTTCTTGTCCCGTTGGGATTAGAGGAATGGCAGTAATGACCCTGGTGTAAGTTAATACAGGACATAAAGTCGGCCATCTCCGGGCTTCAGGTCCCGCTGAAGGAGGTTGATTTTCCTGATCAGGCTCCTGGTTACTGTGAGCATTGTGGTGGAGGCGGGTTGTTGATGTGTACATGACGGGTGTCTTGTATGTCCATTATACCTACGTGAAGGTGAGGTCTGTGTTGTAGCTGAGGATGGCGCGACATCGATTCCCCTAAAGCAAGAGGCGTCCCCAGGTTGTTGTTGATGGTTGTAGGTGACTGATGTGGAAGGGGAGGAGGCTGGGTGTGGGAGGGGGTGATGGGTGGTGAGAGAGGGTTGCCCTCATCTGTCAGCTGCCGGGCCCCCTCCGTAAACAGACGGCTCCCACCTCCCCATCCCAGACCTCCGCCTCTGTAAAGCCAGTTGTGAGCCGCAGGATGGTGGAGGACGTATTATGCACTCCTTCCCTTTACTAGAATAAGAATTTATTAAACTGTTCATGGACCTGAGCCAAGGAAATACAGCCCGTCACAGTCCATGGCTAAGGGCGATATCTCTTACTTAGACCGGCCGTAATACCCTGCAGAGGAGAGTCGGTCTTATAAGCCTGCCGCACAAGGTCGACAACCGGTCGAGAGTAGCATCACGCGCCCGGCCACCTGCTTCCGGTGTTTGGACGGGTTGCCCCCTCCTCGTTTTTCAGGATTAGCCCCTTGGAGCACGACGGTATGACCTCTGGAGCACGACGGCACGACCCCAGCAGCACGACAGCACGACCCCTGCAGCACGGCGGTACAACCCTAGAGCACGACAGCACGACCCCTGCAGCACGGCGGTACAACCCTAGAGCACGACAGCACGACCCCTGCAGCACGGCGGTACAACCCTAGAGCACGACAGCACGACCCCTGCAGCACGGCGGTACAACCCTGCAGCAAGACGGCACGACCTTTGGGTATCCTGTCCTGGCATGTGACCTGGCTGGCTGCCACTAACTGCCTCCTGACCCCGCCATCCAGGAGACAACACGATCCCCAGAGGGTCATATCACCTCACGTATTCACGGCTCTACGACACCACACCCGCTGCTCTCTTCATGTTTGGCTCCACCTTCCCTCCCTCTGCTTTGTGGTCTTCACTCACACAGACCACAGAGATTTCTTAGAGCCCTTTTCTCTTATTCCCTGCTGATGCCTTTTATGCAAAGGCTCTAACTCCTTGAGTAAGACGATTTAACCCCCTTGAGAACGACGTCCTCTTGAATTCCACTGCTTAACGCCACGAGAACGATGACTTAAGCCCATGAGAACGAAGACTCAACTCTCAGGTACGACGATATAACACTTTGAGAACGACAATTTAAACCCCTTAAGGACGACGACTTAACCGCATGGGTAGGACGACTTGATCCCTTGTTGTACGATGAAAGACAATGATTTGTTTCAAGTACCAAGTGGCAGGCATTCTTGTGGGTCTATCAGATTAAAAAGAGGCAGTTTATAAAAGGAAAATGGATCCGTTCGTGAACTGGCTCTTGCTTCACCAACATTACGAACACTGGGAAAGAAAATAGTTTATGTACATTTACCATGAGCCAGGTGTGTAGGGCCCAGCACTGCTGGGTTACCATGAGCCAGGTGTGTAGGGCCCAGCACTGCTGGGTTACCATGAGCCAGGTGTGTAGGGCCCAGCACTGCTGGGTTACCCTGAGCCGGGTGTGTAGGGCCCAGCACTGCGGGTTACCATGAGCCAGGTGTGTAGGGCCCAGCACTGCTGGGTTACCCTGAGCCAGGTGTGTAGGGCCCAGCATTGCTGGGTTACCATGAGCCAGGTGTGTAGGGCCCAGCACTGCTGGGTTACCATGAGCCAGGTGTGTAGGGCCCAGCACTGCTGGGTTACCCTGAGCCAGGTGTGTAGGGCCCAGCACTGCTGGGTTGCTGCAGCCGGGTATTACTCCCAGTCACTGCTTGCTTACATAACAATAGAGGGTTGGTCACTGTGTAGCCTCACCGCTGTTTGCTTCAGACCCAACATATTATGTGTGTGTGTGTGTGTGTGTTCTTGTATGTTCTGAATACAAGGGGTCCCCAGCCCGCCCCTGTAACTCAACTCCTGTATTACTCTACTGCTGCCGGTATGTATGGACACTGACCCATGTTGTACTGAGCTGTTATCTACGTACTGAGCACAAGGGGTCCCCAGCCCGCCCCTGTAACCCAACTCCTGTATTACTCTACTCCTGCCGGTATGTATGGACACTGACCCATGTTGTACTGAGCTGTTATCTACGTACTGAGCACAAGGGGTCCCCAGCCCGCCCCTGTAACTCAACTCCTGTATTACTCTACTGCTGCCGGTATGTATGGACACTGACCCATGTTGTACTGAGCTGTTATCTACGTACTGAGCACAAGGGGGCCCTCAGCCCGCCCCTGTAACTTACATCATACTGACCTATATATGTGGAACTCCATACACCACCGTGTGTCACGTTCCGGTAGTGTCCTGCTGACGGTGTAGCCTGGGGCATGGTGGGAACATAGTGATCAGATGTGCAGACTGCCGCCACACTGTGTCGTGTTGATGAACTAGCTTGTGACGGCGATGACATCATTCACTGTACCTGACCATCGTGATGACGTGATGGACTAAACTTTACAGCAAGAACGGCGAGTAGGTTGTGCACTGCTGCCCATCGTGTGGGAGGTGGCGTAAAAGAGGGTATAGAAAGGTATTCAGCGACTGGGCCTCTGTGACTGAGTTACATTACGAGTTACATAATAAGGAAACTGCCTCCAAGGATTGGCCAACAGTGAAGAGATTCTCTAACAATTTAGTAATCGAACTGTTAAATTACACTAGCTGAGCAACAGTGACTGGATTATTTAATAAGGTATAACTAAACTATTGACACAAGACAGAGTCATGATATTTTTTACATATGTGAGGTAGATCATTGCTATGGGTGTGGGTGGTGTGGGTATTGCTCGGTAGTGGTCATCTGTGAACTCAGTCAGTCAGGCACGTCATGTATGAGGGTGTGAGTCAGTCATCTGGCAAGGCTTGTATTTAGTCTATTGAATATCAACCGGAGCGGTCAACTTCCGTGAGTATTTGATAACCCTACCTGAGTTGGGCTGCAACATTTAAGATGTCTCTTGAGCCTGTTAGTGGAAATATATATATATATATATATATATATATATATATATATATATATATATATATATATATATATATATATATATCCAGCGAAGGCATGTGATAGAGTTGATAGAGGTGCCCTGTGGACGGTATTAAGAATATATGGTGTGGGAGGTAAGTTGCTGGAAGCAGTGAAAAGTTTTAATTGAGGATGTAAGGCATGTGCACGAGTAGGAAGAGAGGAAAGTGATTGGTTCTCAGTGAATGTCGGTTTGCGGCAGGGGTGTATGAAGTCTCCATGGTTGTTTAATTTGTTCATGGATGGGGTTGTTAGGGAGATGAATGCAAGAGTTTTGGAGAGAGGGACAAGTTTGTAGTCTGTTGTGGATGAGAGGGCTTGGGAAGTGAGTCAGTTGTTGTTCGCTGATGATACAGTGCTGGTGGCTGATTCGGATGACAAACTGCAGAAATTGGTGACTGAGTTTGATAAAGTGTGTGAAAGAAGAAAGTTGAGAGTAAATGTGAATAAGAGCAAGGTTGTTAGGTACAGTAGGGTGGAGGGACAAGTCAATTGGGAGGTAAGTTTGAATGGAGAAAAACTGGAGGAAAAGTGTTTTAGATGTCTGGGAATGGATTTAGCAGCGGATGGAACCATGGAAGCGGAAGTGAGTCACAGGGTGGGGGAGGGGGCGAAAGTTCTGGGAGCGTTGAAGAATGTGTGAGAGGCGAGAACTTTATCTCGGAAAGCAAAAATGGGTATTTTTGAAGGAATAGTGGTTCCAACAATGTAATATGGTTGCGAGGCGTGGGCTATAGATAGAGTTGTGTGGAGGAGGGTGGATGTGTTGGAAATGAGATGTTTGAGGACAATATGCGGTGTGAGGTGGTTTGATCGAGTAAGTAATGAAATGGTAAGAGGCATGTGTGGTAATAAAAAGAGTGTGGTTGAGAGAGCAGAAGAGGGTGTTTTGAAATGGTTTGGTCACGTAGAGAGAATGAGTGAGGAAAGATTGACAAAAAGGATATATGTTTCAGAGGTGGAGGGAACGAGATGTGGGAGACCAAATTGGAGGTGGAAGGATGGAGTGAAAAAGATTTTGAGCGATCGGGGCCTGAACATGCAGGAGAATGAAAGGCGTGCAAGGAATAGAGTGAATTGGAACGATGTGGTATACCGGGGTGGACGTGCTGCCAGTTGATTGAACCAGGGCATGTGAAGCGTCTGGGGTAAACCATGGAAAGTTTTGTAGGGCCTGGGTGTGGAAAGGGAGCTGTGGTTTCTGTGCATTATACATGACAGCTAGAGACTGAGTGTGAATGAATGTGGCCTTTGTTGTCTTTTCCTAGCGCTACATTGCGCGCATGCGGGGGGAGGGGGTTGTCAATTCATGTGTGGCGGGATGGCAACGGGAATGAATAAAGGCAGACAGTATGAATTATGTACATGTGTATATATGTATATATCTGTGTATGTATATGTATGTATACGTTGAAATGTATAGGTATGTATATGTGCGTGTGTGGACGTGTACGTATATACATGTGTATGTGGGTGGGTTGGGCCATTCTTTCGTCTGTTTCCTTGCGCTACCTCGCTAACGCAGGAGACAGCGAGAAAGTATTATAATATATATATATATATATATATATATATATATATATATATATATATATATATATATATATATATATATATTCCCTGGGGATAGGGGAGAAAGAATACTTCCCACGTATTCCCTGCGTGTCGTAGAAGGCGACTAAAAGGGGAGGGAGCGGGGGGCTGGAAATCCTCCCCTCTCGTTTTTTTTTTTTTAATTTTCCAAAAGAAGGAACAGAGAATTGGGCCAGGTGAGGGTATTCCCTCAAAGGCCCAGTCCTCTGTTCTTAACGCTACCTCGCTAATGCGGGAAATGGCAAATAGTTTGAAAAGAAAGAAAATATATAAATATATATATATATATATATATATATATATATATATATATATATATATATATATATATATATATATATATATACACTTCGCTGTTTCCCGTGTTAGAGAGGTAGCGCAAGGAATAGACGAAGAGAGACCACATCCTCTCACACTCATTCCCTTGGTGTAGTGGGTAATGCACAAAGCCACAGCTCCCTATCCACCTCCAGGCCCCACAGACCATGGTTTACCCCTGACGCTTCGTATGCCTTGATTCAGTCCAATGACAGCACGTCGACCCCGGTATACCACATTGCGATAGATGTACTTGTTTGTGATGATATCGCTCGTCTTAAGTCCAGAAGATTTGGTTGAAGTTCACTGAATGATTAAGTCTGCTGCCGGGTACGCGCTTCAGTCGACGGAATCCAGAGAAACTGGATTGTGACTCACATATTTGCCTGTACCTATGTCATACTTCCAGGCAGAAGTATTTTGCCGACGTGTGGAAGGAAAGTTAACAGTTAGTGAGGAGAGAGAATCGCCACAATCAGTGTCCTTCGTGGAGACATCAATAAATGTTTAAGCGATGAGTTCGATAGCTTAGTATGGAGTGTGGGTGCCCGGTTATATTAACCCTAACTCCCCGGTCTAGATAGGAACCATCAAGTGTGTGTGTGTGTGTGTTCCTGCAAGAACATTAAGAGAGGAACGCTCTGCCGTGGCTGCACCAGCTCCGACCAGGCAACGCTGGCACTGCCCTTGCCGTAGCCTTATCATCTGTGCATACGTGAGTCACCACAGGAGAGCTTGTGGGGCCATTGGGTAGCTCATACTGGTTGATGCTTGTGGCGAGCTAGCCTCAGGAGGCCACTGACCCTCCAGCGGCCGCGAAGGGCAACGAGTCGCACTGGTAGACGACCACTGGAGGTATCGCCTCCTTGTAATCCCCCCCCTCCCCCCCACACATTAGCCCAATTTACTGCGCACGACGGCACGACCCTTGAGCACGGCGACGGTACGACCTTTAGGTAGGACAGACTAGCCTTTGATCCGACCCTCAAGGGTCATCACCATACTCATGGGGAGCACGACGCACCGTCGTGCTTAAGACTCGTACCGTCGTGCTCAGGAAGATAACATGTCATCTGTCATCGTACTGTTCTCGATGCATTACCTAAAGTATGACCGTCACTTGAAGTGGACTCATTATGCTGGGTCGTGCAGCACAAGTGCAGGTTTTGTAGTAATGAGTGTACAACGTAAGTGTAAGTGTTGTAGTGATACGATGTAGCGTCACACACACCGCCTACCTCGCCCCTGCTCACCCAGGCATCACCACTACCTAGCAATGCCTCAGCATAACAGTATGGTGGACGTACACACACACACACACGGTCTGTCTTGCGCTTGCATCTGTAGTGTTCCGTACAGAATACAGCATCTCATGCATGCTGTAAAGTCGCTCAATATTTGAACGCTAACATCCATATTTGTCGAAATTTACACAGTCACTTTCATTGGAATCATGGGTGATAGAAGTCATTTTGATGTTTTCCGCTAGAGCGACTGATTTATTGTGCACTCTTGCCCCTCCTGTGGGCGGGGGCGCAGAAGAGGATCCAGAGAACACAACAGGTCCAGGGACTGTGGGAGGCCTCAATGACTGACATACATTATAGGTTACGTTGTGAGAACAGTGTTAACATGGTTTGGGCAACACAGTGAATGACTCGGTAGTTTACATGGTAAGTGAAGCTGGCAACAGTTGAACAATGATGATTAGGTTACGTATCAAGATTGATAACAGGTGAACTGTTTACAAGGCGCGGAGTTATCATACTTCTCAAGCATTTCAGATGGAACATTTTTATGGATGAAGCGTTTGCACGTATCATGTAATGTTTGATAAGAATCATCTCTGAACTCACTGATTTAAAGCTGTCAAGTTCATAATGTTGCAGCAAGGTGTGGAGATGACTTTGATGGCAAAGTTGACATTGGGTTTGATCGTCTTCAACAGAAAGGGAAAACTGCCATGATTATCTTTAGCCCAAGTTGGTGGGACTATATACATCTATTTCTTCTTGCATGGTATTGTGTGTGGTAGATGGCCCTGCTTGTGTCTGTTTCACTTCTCCAGGGGACGATCATCTTCCTTCCTCCTTCAAGGCAGATAGAGGTTTGACCAGTTCATCAGCTTCATCATGCATTCTGAGCCCAGTATGGGGTGCGACCCAGTATGGGATGCGACCAGTATGGGATGCGACCCAGAGAAAGTGGACTCTGAGCCCAGCATGAGTAATTTTGTATCTGCGTTGTGCATCAGACACAAGCATATTACAGTCATGCTGAAGCGAGTTTAACGCAGTAAGTGATGAAATAGAATCATTTACAATGAGATTATCACACTTAAAAGTGTTCACCATATCTAATGGTCATAGGGATGGCTAGTTATTGACCCTGAGTCCCAGGTTATCGTAAAAACCGTGAGTACGTGTTACTACAACAACAACAACAACAACACTGCCAGCAGCACCAATGGTTTGTTATAGGGGAACCTCTGGCTACATAGTGTGTGGGAGATTACGTTCATTGGTCATAGTTTCAGTGGGGGTAACGGGCGTCATCATTTATTCCTTATGCTAACTCAGTTTGTAACCTGAGAAGTGGGTGAAGGATACATGGTTAGGGGTGGGTGGAGGCAAGTAGTGCACAGTGAGCACATTACGAGGACAGACAAGGGTGACTGGCGGGGCCCCAGGGACGCAGACAAGTCTTATGTATATTTTCCTATGTGTCAGAAAGCTGAGGGTCGCTGTGAGTCATGTGCTGCCTCATGAATCACTGGATGAGGCTGACTGGCGAGGGAGGGAGTCATGTTGTTCATGAGACCAGAACACAACGGACACACAAATTATACACGTCTCCAAGACCTGGACACTTGTGCGAACAAAGAACACACTTGGGTCCCACGAAGCCTCTAGAGTACTGCGCTAGGCTTCAGCCATCCAGCGTTGTACACAGTTATTAGTTGTGAGTTGACCTTAGCCAATAATCATGCTAAACCAACAAGAATTACCACACACACACACACACACACACACACACACACACGACTTATTATGTTCAACCAGTCAGCCGATAAATGCATGATGAATGAACCATGAAAATTAGCTCTGTACAACTTCCTGAAGTACTTTCTTGGTATCCTGAACTCTTGTACTTATCCAGGTCGTAGAAGCATCCAGCCCCACCTTGGATCTTAAGCTCTTGTGTGATTGATTATCTAGTTACTATTATACCCCCCCCTCCACCACCCCACCCACCCCCACCCCCACAATTTCCCAGCTGTGTACTTTCACTCGAATGGTTGCCAGAATACGATACAGTTTATTTTCGTATCTATAAATTCATGTATTCATATTATACTCACAGACTGAAGGAAGTGTAAGGCACCAAAATTACGTATTCAAGAAGCCATCCCCTCACCTCAGTGGACCCTATACCAGAGGGTCGTCGTTAGGACTCTATACCGTAGAGTCGTCGTTAAGGACCCTATACCATAGAGTCGTCGTAAGGACCCTATACCATAGGGTTCTGACCCTTTAGGCTGTTGCTGTGTGAATATCTTTGTATGTACGTAGACTCACTTGTACACCCTCTGTCTTCCATCACTCAGCTGGACCTTCTGTCTAATCCCATCCTTTTTCCCCTGCTGACCACACAGTTAAAGATGAGTAGACCCAGAGATCCAATGGCCTGCGTACCGGCCTGCCACGCGGTACGACTGGGTTCGAATCCTTGGCGTCCATAGGTGAATTGTTATCAATTAAATCTGCATTTCGTTGTGGCTGACGCCTCCCCGCACACCCACCTTGATCTCCTGCAGGTTATATTTAAGACCAGGGTAAGTCTTGGTGGGGGCGTTACCTGACCCTCCTAGCCAGGACGTGTCAGCCTCAACAGCTGACCAGCGAGAAGTGTGATGTGTGGCTGACACAGTCGATGGCTGGTTCTTCAAGACATCAGCAGGACGTGGGTGACTCACCTGGCGCTGCTGCCACTGTTGCTGCTACGTACAGGCCCTCCTGCAGGAGCGGAACGTTATCCTTCCTGACGTGGTCGCGCCAGCCTGTGTCTGCCCCAGAAGTTACTTCCTCTGAGATTTACATAAAAAAGAATTTGTTTTACGATATTAGAGTAGCTGCTGCTGAGTGACAGAAATGGAATGAGATAATCGAGGCAAGACTACACTCAAGTCTGGCGACAGTGTTTTGTATAACTTAGTGTATCTCTTCTACCCCCACAGCTGGGTCTGGGACCTTGTGTTGATAAGTCTTATAGATGACAATATTCTCATAACGTAGATATCTTTATTCAATGTTTACCTTTTTCCTATTTTAAGTCGATGACGCTTGTAAGTTAGAGGTAGGAAAGAAGTCCTTAATTTTAGGTAGTGGTAGGTGCGTCGCCATTGTGTGGAGGGAGACAGGCAACGTATGGAGCTGTCAGCCAGTGAGCCATGTCTCCACCCACCTCACTGCCTCCTGGACCAGCCTTTGTCCCGCCAACCACCGGCTATTTAGCCGCAGGAATACGACAATTGAGCCACAAGGGAACCCGATTTGCTCCGGTTACCGACACAAGCAAGAGCAAATTAGGTATATTCCTCTCTCTCTCTCTCTCTCTCTCTCTCTCTCTCTCTCTCTCTCTCTCTCTCTCTCTCTCTCTCTCTCTCTCTCTGGCTATTTGTATATGTATCTATCTGCATATCTGTCTGTCTATCATGATAAATTAATTTTGGCAATATTAGAAGAAAGTAGTACATCCATGAACTGTGTCGTGGCTGGCCGTCACGGATATCCCGTGGCCAGTGTTTATGTTGGTGACGTCTACATCCCCTGCCTGGGGTCAGGTGGCGCCCCTCCCCCTCCTTGCTTGTGGTCATCCCCCTTTCCTGCCATCCTGACGCAGTACGAGTCTGGTCCAGTAGCACACTGGCGAAGGAAGTGGGAAGGAGTGAAGTACATGGGTGTGGACGCTGAAGGAGGGGACTGCCTCAGGCCTTGTCTTCTGCAGGTGTGAGTGGGTGTGTGTAGCCTGGAAGTGTAGGGCCGGCCTTGCGTGGGTGTGTGTAGCCTGGAAGTGTAGGACCGGCCTTGAGTGGGTGTGTGTAGCCTGGAAGTGTAGGACCGGCCATGAGTGGGTGTGTGTAGCCTGGAAGTGTAGGGCCGGCCTTGAGTGGGTGTGTGTAGCCTGGAAGTGTAGGGCCGGCCTTGAGTGGGTGTGTGTAGCCTGGAAGTGTAGGGCCGGCCTTGCGTGGGTGTGTGTAGCCTGGAAGTGTAGGGCCGGCCTTGAGTGGGTGTGTGTAGCCTGGAAGTGTAGGGCCGGCCTTGAGTGGGTGTGTGTAGCCTGGAAGTGTAGGGCCGGCCTTGAGTGGGTGTGTGTAGCCTGGAAGTGTAGGTCTGGCCTTAAGTGGGTGTGTGTAGCCTGGAAGTGTAGCGGTGGCACTGTAGTTATGGCTGGCCTCGGATCGTGAGCCTGGCACAGGTGGGTGGTGCAGTGTGGGTGCAGTACAGGTGGGTGACGGGTGGGTACAGAGGGTCCTGGCACTGTCAGAGAAGAGGGAAGGTTTAGGGTACATCAGATACATGATCCGTCAGTGCACATTACTGAGTGATACAGACGGTTACATAGTTCACGTTGGAAGAGTTATGTGATATTGACACTTACTGTACGTATATAGATCACACACACACACACACACACACACACACACACACACACACACACACACACACACACACACACATATTCCTATGAGTCCACGGGGGAAATGAAACACGATAAGTTCCCAAGTGCATTTTCGTGTAATAATCACATCATCAGGGGAGACACAAGAGAGAAATATAAGTCAGTTGATATAAATCGTAGAGTCGAAGCTAGGATGCCATTTGGTAAACATGCGATTGTCCAAGATAGCCAATATCTTGATCAGATGCTCAGCAGATGCACGGGTAGCCAGCTGTGGGTGTGGTTTGCTGTGTGTGGAGGTGTCTGGTAGGTTATGGACCTGATGGTGAGGTGTGGAGGTGTCTGGTAGGTTAAAGTGATGGTGAGGTGTGGAGGTGTCTGGTAGGTTAAGGTGATGGGGAGGTGTGGAGGTGTCTGGTAGGTTAAAGTGATGGTGAGGTGTGGAGGTGTCTGGTAGGTTAAGGTGATGGTGAGGTGTGGAGGTGTCTGGTAGGTTAAGGTGATGGGGAGGTGTGGAGGTGTCTGGTAGGTTAAAGTGATGGTGAGGTGTGGAGGTGTCTGGTAGGTTAAGGTGATGGGGAGGTGTGGAGGTGTCTGGTAGGTTAAGGTGATGGGGAGGTGTGGAGGTGTCTGGTAGGTTAAGGTGATGGGGAGGTGTGGAGGTGTCTGGTAGGTTATGGACCTGATGGTGAGGTGTGGAGGTGTCTGGTAGGTTAAGGTGATGGGGAGGTGTGGAGGTGTCTGGTAGGTTAAAGTGATGGTGAGGTGTGGAGGTGTCTGGTAGGTTAAGGTGATGGTGAGGTGTGGAGGTGTCTGGTAGGTTAAGGTGATGGTGAGGTGTGGAGGTGTCTGGTAGGTTAAAGTGATGGTGAGGTGTGGAGGTGTCTGGTAGGTTAAAGTGATGGTGAGGTGTGGAGGTGTCTGGTAGGTTAAGGTGATGGTGAGGTGTGGAGGTGTCTGGTAGGTTAAGGTGATGGGGAGGTGTGGAGGTGTCTGGTAGGTTAAAGTGATGGTGAGGTGTGGAGGTGTCTGGTAGGTTAAAGTGATGGTGAGGTGTGGAGGTGTCTGGTAGGTTAAAGTGATGGTGAGGTGTGGAGGTGTCTGGTAGGTTAAGGTGATGGGGAGGTGTGGAGGTGTCTGGTAGGTTAAAGTGATGGTGAGGTGTGGAGGTGTCTGGTAGGTTAAAGTGATGGTGAGGTGTGGAGGTGTCTGGTAGGTTAAAGTGATGGTGAGGTGTGGAGGTGTCTGGTAGGTTAAAGTGATGGTGAGGTGTGGAGGTGTCTGGTAGGTTAAAGTGATGGTGAGGTGTGGAGGTGTCTGGTAGGTTAAGGTGATGGTGAGGTGTGGAGGTGTCTGGTAGGTTAAAGTGATGGTGAGGTGTGGAGGTGTCTGGTAGGTTAAAGTGATGGTGAGGTGTGGAGGTGTCTGGTAGGTTAAGGTGATGGGGAGGTGTGGAGGTGTCTGGTAGGTTAAAGTGATGGTGAGGTGTGGAGGTGTCTGGTAGGTTAAGGTGATGGGGAGGTGTGGAGGTGTCTGGTAGGTTAAGGTGATGGGGAGGTGTGGAGGTGTCTGGTAGGTTAAAGTGATGGTGAGGTGTGGAGGTGTCTGGTAGGTTAAAGTGATGGTGAGGTGTGGAGGTGTCTGGTAGGTTAAGGTGATGGGGAGGTGTGGAGGTGTCTGGTAGGTTAAAGTGATGGTGAGGTGTGGAGGTGTCTGGTAGGTTATGGACCTGATGGTGAGGTGTGGAGGTGTCTGGTAGGTTAAAGTGATGGTGAGGTGTGGAGGTGTCTGGTAGGTTAAAGTGATGGTGAGGTGTGGAGGTGTCTGGTAGGTTAAAGTGATGGTGAGGTGTGGAGGTGTCTGGTAGGTTAAAGTGATGGTGAGGTGTGGAGGTGTCTGGTAGGTTAAGGTGATGGGGAGGTGTGGAGGTGTCTGGTAGGTTAAAGTGATGGTGAGGTGTGGAGGTGTCTGGTAGGTTAAGGTGATGGTGAGGTGTGGAGGTGTCTGGTAGGTTAAAGTGATGGTGAGGTGTGGAGGTGTCTGGTAGGTTAAGGTGATGGGGAGGTGTGGAGGTGTCTGGTAGGTTATGGACCTGATGGTGAGGTGTGGAGGTGTCTGGTAGGTTAAAGTGATGGTGAGGTGTGGAGGTGTCTGGTAGGTTAAGGTGATGGGGAGGTGTGGAGGTGTCTGGTAGGTTAAAGTGATGGTGAGGTGTGGAGGTGTCTGGTAGGTTAAAGTGATGGTGAGGTGTGGAGGTGTCTGGTAGGTTAAAGTGATGGTGAGGTGTGGAGGTGTCTGGTAGGTTAAAGTGATGGTGAGGTGTGGAGGTGTCTGGTAGGTTAAAGTGATGGTGAGGTGTGGAGGTGTCTGGTAGGTTAAGGTGATGGGGAGGTGTGGAGGTGTCTGGTAGGTTAAAGTGATGGTGAGGTGTGGAGGTGTCTGGTAGGTTAAAGTGATGGTGAGGTGTGGAGGTGTCTGGTAGGTTAAAGTGATGGTGAGGTGTGGAGGTGTCTGGTAGGTTAAAGTGATGGTGAGGTGTGGAGGTGTCTGGTAGGTTAAAGTGATGGTGAGGTGTGGAGGTGTCTGGTAGGTTAAAGTGATGGTGAGGTGTGGAGGTGTCTGGTAGGTTAAAGTGATGGTGAGGTGTGGAGGTGTCTGGTAGGTTAAAGTGATGGTGAGGTGTGGAGGTGTCTGGTAGGTTATGGACCTGATGGTGAGGTGTGGAGGTGTCTGGTAGGTTAAAGTGATGGTGAGGTGTGGAGGTGTCTGGTAGGTTAAAGTGATGGTGAGGTGTGGAGGTGTCTGGTAGGTTAAAGTGATGGTGAGGTGTGGAGGTGTCTGGTAGGTTAAAGTGATGGTGAGGTGTGGAGGTGTCTGGTAGGTTAAAGTGATGGTGAGGTGTGGAGGTGTCTGGTAGGTTAAAGTGATGGTGAGGTGTGGAGGTGTCTGGTAGGTTAAAGTGATGGTGAGGTGTGGAGGTGTCTGGTAGGTTAAAGTGATGGTGAGGTGTGGAGGTGTCTGGTAGGTTAAAGTGATGGTGAGGTGTGGAGGTGTCTGGTAGGTTAAAGTGATGGTGAGGTGTGGAGGTGTCTGGTAGGTTAAAGTGATGGTGAGGTGTGGAGGTGTCTGGTAGGTTAAAGTGATGGTGAGGTGTGGAGGTGTCTGGTAGGTTAAGGTGATGGGGAGGTGTGGAGGTGTCTGGTAGGTTAAAGTGATGGTGAGGTGTGGAGGTGTCTGGTAGGTTAAGGTGATGGGGAGGTGTGGAGGTGTCTGGTAGGTTAAGGTGATGGGGAGGTGTGGAGGTGTCTGGTAGGTTAAAGTGATGGTGAGGTGTGGAGGTGTCTGGTAGGTTAAGGTGATGGGGAGGTGTGGAGGTGTCTGGTAGGTTAAGGTGATGGGGAGGTGTGGAGGTGTCTGGTAGGTTAAGGTGATGGGGAGGTGTGGAGGTGTCTGGTAGGTTAAGGTGATGGTGAGGTGTGGAGGTGTCTGGTAGGTTAAGGTGATGGTGAGGTGTGGAGGTGTCTGGTAGGTTAAAGTGATGGTGAGGTGTGGAGGTGTCTGGTAGGTTAAAGTGATGGTGAGGTGTGGAGGTGTCTGGTAGGTTAAAGTGATGGTGAGGTGTGGAGGTGTCTGGTAGGTTAAAGTGATGGTGAGGTGTGGAGGTGTCTGGTAGGTTAAAGTGATGGTGAGGTGTGGAGGTGTCTGGTAGGTTAAAGTGATGGTGAGGTGTGGAGGTGTCTGGTAGGTTAAAGTGATGGTGAGGTGTGGAGGTGTCTGGTAGGTTATGGACCTGATGGTGAGGTGTGGAGGTGTCTGGTAGGTTAAGGTGATGGGGAGGTGTGGAGGTGTCTGGTAGGTTAAGGTGATGGGGAGGTGTGGAGGTGTCTGGTAGGTTAAGGTGATGGTGAGGTGTGGAGGTGTCTGGTAGGTTAAGGTGATGGGGAGGTGTGGAGGTGTCTGGTAGGTTAAAGTGATGGTGAGGTGTGGAGGTGTCTGGTAGGTTAAAGTGATGGTGAGGTGTGGAGGTGTCTGGTAGGTTAAGGTGATGGTGAGGTGTGGAGGTGTCTGGTAGGTTAAGGTGATGGGGAGGTGTGGAGGTGTCTGGTAGGTTAAAGTGATGGTGAGGTGTGGAGGTGTCTGGTAGGTTATGGACCTGATGGTGAGGTGTGGAGGTGTCTGGTAGGTTAAGGTGATGGTGAGGTGTGGAGGTGTCTGGTAGGTTATGGACCTGATGGTGAGGTGTGGAGGTGTCTGGTAGGTTAAGGTGATGGGGAGGTGTGGAGGTGTCTGGTAGGTTAAGGTGATGGGGAGGTGTGGAGGTGTCTGGTAGGTTAAGGTGATGGGGAGGTGTGGAGGTGTCTGGTAGGTTAAGGTGATGGTGAGGTGTGGAGGTGTCTGGTAGGTTAAGGTGATGGGGAGGTGTGGAGGTGTCTGGTAGGTTAAGGACGTTGTGATGGTGAAGTGTTGGCGTATCTGGTTGGATCAGGACGTGGCGATGGTGAAGTGCTGACGTGTCAGGGGGCCTGATAATGGATACCCTCTCCTCCTCCAGACAAATCATACTTTGACACGATTGCACTATTTTCCGTCAACTGACGATGACATAGCCTCAAGCAGGCGTAGTCCGGTAACACCCAAGATTAACATTATCTTCCCTCAGCTTGTGATCAGGAAGCTGTGTATACAGTGGTAACGTGTGTGATATTAGAGCCGTCTTGACACCTGAAGAAGGTGTTAACGTTCTTATCGCTGGCGGATATCGCTTTATGACACCGGCCATCATGACCTTGGCAGTCCATAAGCTTGAAGCCTAGATAACCAAGTAGCTGGTCTTGTGAACACGCCAGACCACACTGTAGCCTAGCCTCACGTGATCAGGCCAGACCACACTGTAGCCTAGCCTAGCATGATCAGGCCAGACCACACTGTAGCCTAGCCTCACGTGATCAGGCCAGACCACACTGTAGCCTAGCCTCACGTGATCAGGCCAGACCACACTGTAGCCTAGCCTCACGTGATCAGGCCAGACCACACTGTAGCCTAGCCTCACGTGATCAGGCCAGACCACACTGTAGCCTAGCCTCACGTGATCAGGCCAGACCACACTGTAGCCTAGCCTCACGTGATCAGGCCAGACCGCACTGTAGCCTAGCCTCACGTGATCAGGCCAGACCACACTGTAGCCTAGCCTCACGTGATCAGGCCAGACCACACTGTAGCCTAGCCTCACGTGATCAGGCCAGACCACACTGTAGCCTAGCCTCACGTGATCAGGCCAGACCACACTGTAGCTTAGCCTCACGTGATCAGGCCACACCACACTGTAGCCTAGCCTCACGTGATCAGGCCACACCACACTGTAACCTAGCCACTTTGTGATCAGGCCTGATAACACAGTAGCCTGGCCACATGTGATCGGGCCAGGGCACATCACACTACCTCGCGTGCAGCCTGTGGTGAAACTGACAAGTTATCATTTTCCTCGTGTTTACGTTTGTCTTGGTTTATGACATCACTGCTCTGCCGCATATCCGGGCGGCGCACCCAAGTGACACAACCATGAGCACCGTCCCCTGAAAGTTGTGGTTTGTGTTGTAGTTGAGTCAGAGTGTTTGGGAGTCATTGCACACATGGTATATACTTATAGGCGTGCGTTATATATCCACTAACAGTTTGGTTGTGTGTGTGATATTGAGGTGAAGTGGTTTAGGAGTACAGGACGTGGTGTTGTGCAATGAGACAGCCAGTACGATATCCGGCTGGGTCTTTCATGTGGATCAAATAGAGGAAGGAAAGGGTGCTCAAGGAAGGGGTAGCGTGGAAAAAGGGAAGGAGGGGGGGGCGTGGCACAGGAGGAAGGGATCTGGGAGACGACACTGAAAAGAGAGGAAGTAGGGAGGGTAGGGTCCGTGTGACAGGAAGGAGGGTGGGTAGGATCCGTGTGCGAGGAAGAAGGGAGGGTATGGTCCGTGTGAGAGGAAGGAGGGAGGGTATGGTCCATGTGAGAGGAAGAAGGGAGGGTATGGTCCGTGTGAGAGGAAGAAGGGAGGGTATGGTCCGTGTGAGAGGAAGAAGGGAGGGTATGGTCCGTGTGAGAGGAAGGAGGGTGGGTATGGTCCGTGTGAGAGGAAGAAGGGAGGGTATGGTCCGTGTGAGAGGAAGTAGGGAGGGTATGGTCCGTGTGAGAGGAAGAAGGGAGGGTATGGTCCGTGTGAGAGGAAGAAGGGAGGGTATGGTCCGTGTGAGAGGAAGAAGGGAGGGTATGGTCCGTGTGAGAGGAAGGAGGGAGGGTATGGTCCATGTGAGAGGAAGAAGGGAGGGTATGGTCCGTGTGAGAGGAAGAAGGGAGGGTATGGTCCGTGTGAGAGGAAGAAGGGAGGGTATGGTCCGTGTGAGAGGAAGAAGGGAGGGTATGGTCCGTGTGAGAGGAAGTAGGGAGGGTATGGTCCGTGTGAGAGGAAGAAGGGAGGGTATGGTCCGTGTGAGAGGAAGAAGGGAGGGTATGGTCCGTGTGAGAGGAAGTAGGGAGGGTATGGTCCGTGTGAGAGGAAGCAGGGAGGGGTATGGTCCGTATGAGAGGAAGAAGGGAGGGTATGGTCCGTATGAGAGGAAGAAGGGAGAGTATGGTCCGTGTGAGAGGAAGGAGGGAGGGTATGGTCCGTGTGAGAGGAAGGAGGGAGGGTAAGGTCCGTGTGTGTCATGGTTGTCGTCTCCTGTGGTGTAGAGCTGGTCGCCTCCGCCCCTCCTCCTCCTCCTTAGTGGCTGCCGTCACTCCTTTTGTTACATCGTCACAATCACAGCCTCCTCCGCCACCACCACCACCTCTTCACTGTACAGAGAGGATGTCCTTATCCATTTTGTGGCAGGAAACTGCAGCTGTGTCGGCTTTGATTACTCTAAAGTAAGGCGGTCGTTGGACACACACACACACACACACACACACACACACACACACACACACACACATACACACACACACACACACACACACACACACACATACACACACACACACATACACACACACACATACACACACACACATACACACACACACACACACACACACACACACACACACACACACACACACATATATATATATATATATACATATATATATATGTATATATATATATATATATATATATATATATATATATATATATATATATATATATATATATATATATATATATATATATATTATCCTTGGGGGCAGGTGAGAAAGAATACTGTCCATGTATTCCGTGCGTGTCATAGATGGCGACTAGGAGGGGCGGGAGCGGGTTGGCTGGAAATCCTCCCTTCATGTATTACTCTCCAAACGCAGGAACAGAGCAAGGAGCCAAATGAGGAATTCTCCCTGTAGAGGCTCAGTCATCTGTTCTTGACGCTACTTCGCTCACACGGGAAATGTATGAAAAAAAGTTTGTGTGTGTGTGTGTGTGTGTGTGTGTGTGTGTGTGTGTGTGTGTGTGTGTGTTGTGCTAACCCCGGTATGGGCAGACACGTGCAGAGGAGCAAGGCAGAAATCTGTGTACGTGAAGGAGACGTCCGGAGGTCACCCAGACATCAGCAGAGGAAGAGGACTTCTTTTGTCGTGAAAATAGTCATTTCCGGCCTTGTGGCTCGGCCCAGTGGTCCCCCCCCCCGGCCCCCCCTTCCCATAGGGACGCGGTGACAAATTTTCCAGACGCGCCCCCCCCCCCCCCCACCCCCACCCCCTTACAGACCGGCACAGCGTTACGTCCACGTCGGTGTCGTAAGTCACATGTCGTATCCCCAAGTCTCTTGGCTGTTGTCTTAACTTCAGGTCACGTCGCCAGAGTTCTGCGTGTTCGGTAACGCAGCGCCGCCATGGCCTTCACACGCCCTGTATGTACCACAGTCTCGCTTCGTGGTGCTGAGTGTTTGTCTGTACCGTCGTGTTGTACGGTACCGTACCGTACCGTCAGGCGTCGTCGCTTCTAACCATACCATGTACCGTGTCCACATATCCTCACGTGTTATAACCACATGTGTTATGCTCCTGTTATTCATAACCACATGTGTTATGCTCCTGTTATACCGTTATATCATAACTGTTCATCAGGTTCTCCAGGTCCACCGGTATACCATGACCACCTCACCAGGGTCTTCCTCCCATCATAGGACAGCGTCATGCTCTCAGTGGCTCGCCTGCGTCATGTCTCATGTCACACTCCCAGGTCCTCACTTGTATAGTACACACACACACACACACACACACACACACACACACACACACACACACACACACACACACATTGATATTAGTTTCTCATATGTACAGTGACGACGTCCAGTGGTAGTAGATCTTATGTATGATGACCACATACCAAGCTACCAGAAGCATTGTAATCACCATGACACTGCTTCCCCAGTCTTTCCTGTGCATGATAAGCAGATACCACACCCTCTGCCTCCTCCCCTCCCTCGCGTCTGCAATTTATCGCCCAAGATTCCCACACTCATGGCCGGTAGATGCATGGCTCTGGCCTGAATGACTGTGTTAGTTGTGTGTATAAAGTGTCCTTGTGTCACACCAGCAAGACACCCAGAGCGTCCCATCCCACAGTCTAATTTGCCCAGAGTGTGTGGCAACGAGGGTGAGTCATGTCGGTACTCCAGCCCTGGGAACCCGCCTGAAGGGTGCCTCTGCTGCTGTCGCTACAGTTGTTTGTCTTTCGATTGGTCTAGTGAAGGTCGAGTGATGTAGAGTGCGTGTATGTGAGTGGGGGGCCGGGTTGAGAGAGAGAGAGAGAGAGAGAGAGAGAGAGAGAGAGAGAGAGAGAGAGAGAGAGAGAGAGAGAGAGAGAGAGAGAGGTTTGTTGTGGGCATGAGAGTGAGCGAGTGGTAAGGAGGATGATGGTGTCATGGGTGGTGATGAAGGATGATGAGCCGTGATGTATGGCGGGCCAGCTGGGGGAAGGGAGGTCGCTAGCTGGTCTTCTCTCTCTCTCCCCGCCCACGACCGGGATACATTAATTTCCGTTGAACCCCTCTCCTCCCAGTGAGGCAATACATTTTCGTCCATTTCCGAGAAGTTATTTTTATTTGGCGGGGGCCAGTCACTCCGTGTGAAGTACCATGGTGGGGCTGCTGGACGACACATGGTGTGGCACACATGTCGGGGCTGCTAGCTGACACATGGTGTGGCACACGTGGCGGAGTAGTTGGTGGACACGTGGTGGGGCTGCTGGTCGGCGGAAGGAGCGGCACTGTCTCTCCTCTGGTGACGCATCTGTCTCCGTCAAGTGTATAGCAGAGGTTGTTGGTGCTGGAAAATTATATCCTCTCTTTCTCTTAAGACTTCCTCGTCTTGTACTCCATCGTTCATCCGTTCCTAATCTGAAGCCATTCAGGCAAGGGATCAGGCATATCAGGCTTGGAAAAACTCTCCTTCCTCCGACTTCTATTCAGCATTTATCCCGGCCGGCAACCATTGTAAGTACAAGTACACTGTCCGTGAGGCAAAACGTTCCTTTATCCATAGGAAGTGCGATAACCTCTCCTCGTTATCCACTGATAGGTATTTCTGGTTTTCAGCTAAGGGCATCTCTAACGACTTCTGTCGCTCCTCCTTCCCTTCACTTTCCTATTTTGACGTACTGTAGCTACTTCCATTGACAGAGCACATATCTCTTTGGTTCTCGTGTCTTCTGTAATTCTCCGTCGGATAACACTAACATTCCTTTACCCCCTGGTGCTCCCTCTCGCTAATCCTATGTCCCTTCCAGTAATATCTTCGTAATTTCCGACAGGCTCTTCTCTCTCTAGACACAGGCAAGGCTTATGGTCCTGATGGCATCCCTCCCCGTGTACTGAAAGTGTGTGCCTCTGAACTTGCACTTATGCTTGCTCGTCTGTTCCAGCTCTGTGTAAAAACCAGTACTTTTTCTCCATCCCAAGGAAGGGGGACAGTTGTAACTCAGTCCATTATCGTTCTGCTGCTTTGACTTCTATGATTTCCAAAGTCTTCGAATCCCTCCTCATCCCCCATGTCCTCAGACATCTTACATCTCATAGTCTTCTTTCTGATCACTAGTATGGCTTCCATAAGTCAAGATCCACTGGTAACATCCCTGCCTATCTTGTTAATGCCTGTTTGTCATCTGTAAAGGATTTTGGAGAACCCTGTAAAGTTGCCCTTGAGATATAACTTCTGATGGGTTGAGGCATCGGGGTCACGTCCCAGCTTCCCTCCTTTGGCTTGCCTCCCTTACTCTGCTCCCTCACATCTGGCTTCGTCTTTGGCCGATCTATGTCGGTAGTTGCTGATGGATCAACCTCTCCCTTTTCCCCTGTCCAGAGCGATGTACCTCAAGGCTCAGTCCTGTCTCCTGCACCCGTCTTCCTTTTTTAAATCAACGATTTCTTTTTTTCAATTGACGACTGAATGCACTCGTACGCTGACGACTCTGCAGTACACTCCTCGACCTCCTTCAAGTCTGCTCCATCATCCTCTCGCACTTGATCTGCATCTCGTCTGGTGACAGCTTCTGTAAACTCAGACTTGGGCACGATACATCTCTGGGGCACACGGAGCCTGGTTAGGACACGATATATCATTGAGGTACACGGAACCTTGTTAATTGTAATGACTTAAAAACCCAGATTCTGCTCATATACTCTCTCTCTCTCTCTCTCTCTCTCTCTCTCTCTCTCTCTCTCTCTCTCTCTCTCTCTCTCTCTCTCTCTCTCTCTCTCTCTCTCTTTCTCTCTCTCTCTCTCTCTCTCTCTCTCTCTCTCTCTCTCTCTCTCTCTCTCTCTCTCTCTCTCTCTCTCTCTCTCTCTCTCTCTCAACAACTATGACCTGGCCATCGTAAAAGAGACAGGGTTTCCTCTTCCTCCTATATTCTCAAAATGCTTTTCCTCTTCTCTTCTTTCTCCCTTTCATTAACTCTGTTAAGATTTCAGTTAAAGCCTGATAGTGATGCCGTCTATATTTCTGTGACCGGAGCCTCCTGCATGTATATAAAAGAAAATGGTGGGGCTGCTGGTTGACGGAATGGGTGGCTGACGTGGTGGGCTGCTGGTTGACGGAAGGGGGGCATACATGGTGGGGCTGCTGGTCGACAGAAGGGGCGGCACACGTGGTGGGGCTGCTGGTCGACGGAAGGGGCGGCACACATGGTGGGGCTGCTGGTCGACGGAAGGGGTGGCACACATGGTGGGGCTGCTGGTCGACGGAAGGGGTGGCACACATGGTGGGGCTGCTGGTCGACGGAAGGGGTGGCACACATGGTGGGGCTGCTGGTCGACGGAAGGGGGGCACACATGGTGGGGCTGCTGGTCGACGGAAGGGGCGGCACACATGGTGGGGCTGCTGGTCGACGGAAGGGGTGGCACACATGGTGGGGCTGCTGGTCGACGGAAGGGGTGGCACACATGGTGGGGCTGCTGGTCGACGGAAGGGGTGGCACACATGGTGGGGCTGCTGGTCGACGGAAGGGGTGGCACACATGGTGGGGCTGCTGGTCGACGGAAGGGGTGGCACACATGGTGGGGCTGCTGGTCGACGGAAGGGGTGGCACACATGGTGGGGCTGCTGGTCGACGGAAGGGGCGGCACAAAAGAAGGTAAATCTTCAGCTGTGATGAAGACGTTCATGTTTGGCCACGCGAGTCCCTCAGTCCTGCCTCATGTTGACACGACGCTGTGACCCCCTGCCTGTGGAGGAGAGGAATGACGGAATCAGGAGCTTCATGATGTGATGTCATGCATGAACCTGCCTGTGAAGGAGAGGAACTGACTACATTAGTAGCTTGATGATATGGTGTCATGCAGGAGAGGGCAGCATTAGTGCATGTCCCTATTCATCCTTACCATCATGTTGCATGTCTCGTGTCTCCCTAAACACGCTCGTCTCATCTGGCCTCTTGACAGTAAATTAGTGGTGGTGGGTGTGGGGGTGTGAAGCCTCCCCGGGTAGTGACAGGTCCCTTCCTCCCTCCCTCCCCCACAGCCGACCAGCTGGCGGACGACCCGGGCCAAGGGCCACATGCTATCAGAGGCCCCGCGGACGGCGGCCAGAGATACTGGGAGTAGCAGTGTGTCTGTGTCTGTGGTCGCTAGTGTGTCACACTCCTTCCCTTCCCCTAGGAACACTCGAACACTCAAGTGCCAGAGAAGTGCCTCAAGTGTGAAGTAAGGTTGTGGCGAAGGAAACAGATGCCGTTAGTGTGAGAACTGGATAAGGAAATTTGCTCGTTTGGGAATAACGGCGCAGAAAACGTGTTCCGTGTGGTGTGTGTTTGTGAGAGAATGCAGGTTGAGGCAGCTTGGATGACCTCCACTGGTGAGCTTAACGGTGGCGACTTAAAAACTTACAACAAATATTGCCTTGAGTGGAGGATTTTCTCCAGCCAGCCATCATCACTACAGGAGAACGATCCGCGTTCCTACACCAACACTCATCTCCCTGATATTTCATTGTTAGATTATCTATCAGGTAGTGTCTATCTGGAAGAGTTTCTTTGAAGATAACTAAGAAATGATCCATCAGTTCCCTGCCTCTGTGTTTGTATAGCTCCCTACACTCAGGTTTGTCCAGGGCCTCTAATGTCTTGCCCAGGCCATGATGACGTATGGCCTGGGAAACTCAGTCAACACGTTGTGTCAAGTTACGTGTCCTGACTGAACGGTGGTGGCGGGAACTGCGATCCAGAACTGTTGAACTCAAATAGTGTCTCACATCCTGATCGTAAAGTTATTTACTAAGGCGTGTCTAGGGGTAGAAGAGAGGAAATCCCAGCACAGTATAAGTTCTAGTTATGCCATGGACTTGACTCACGCACTCAACAGACAAGGTCCACCAGATGTGTGTGGCGAGGCGTAGCAGTGGTTGGTCATCCGTCGCTAGGAGGGAGAGAGAGGGAGGTTGGTGGTGGTGGTGTTGGGGAGGTTTGTGGCGCGACCACCACCTCACCCCAGCAACCGACGCCTCCCTCACCCGCCCTACAATACACATAGTGTTTTTTGTGTGTTTATGTGTGACGCATACAGCGTCGGAGTGTGGCAAGAGACGTGAACACTGTAACGCGATACTGCGCCTCCACCGAACTTGCAACTTGCAACAAGGGCTTTTGTAGGACAGATGCGGGCAGCTCTCTCGTCTGCTGTACCGGAGATTAGTGTTAAGTGGAGGTCACATGGCATTTGAGGGGCTGTTGGCTGCGGGGAGCTGTTTTTGGGGAGGTCGTCCAACTTGTACAGTGGGAAGATAATCCTGGGCCAACGCACGAGGCGAGGGCAGGCGTTGTGGGCAGGAGGGTACACTAGCGGAGGAAGTCCCTTGGTAACTTATTCTGTCCTTAACCGGTTGTCCAGGTCCGGGTGTGGCGTCTTTAGACGACAAGGTGGTGGTTGCTGGGTCGTTGTCCAGTGTCTCCAGGTCGTGTTGTCGTACCGCCAGGCTCAAGATGGTAGGAAGGTCAGGATAAGTGTCAGCTGGGAGTTGCTGGCTGACATCAGCAGTGAGTTTAGATCGCCAGCAGAGATCGTAGTGAATTTAGAAAGTAGTTGTTAACGTCAGCAGTAGGAAACTGTGAGAGCTGACACCGTCAGCAGTGGGAGTGGTCAGCTGGTATAGCCCGCATGGGCAACCTCTGGTTACCTGCCCTTATCAGCCGCACAACACATGTTATCAAGTAAGATTTCACCCACACTCCCTGAGCCACACTCCTTGAGGCATGATCACTACTCCACCCACACTATCAGCCACACTCCTTGAGGCATGATCACTACTCCACCCACACTCCCTGAGCCACACTCCTTACTCCACACTCCCTGGGCCACCCTTCCCAGTATGATCCTGAGTGTCGTGATGTACAGGGATATGGCGGCATTATTGTCTAACTGACTCACTTGTAAAGTTCTTGAGTACGACTGTGCGACCCATGTTACAACCCCTGGATGTGGTGGTCCGGCCTTTGATCTGACCTTTCAGAGTCGTGTTTGAGGACTGTGCTGTCGTGCTGAAGGGTCGTATAGTCGTGCTGAAGGGTCATTTAGTCGTGCTGAAGGGTCGTATAGTCGTGCTGAGGGGTCGTATAGTCGTGCTCAAGGGTCGTATAGTCGTGCTCAAGGGTCGTATAGTCGTGCTCAAGGGTCGTATAGTCGAGCTCAAGGGTCGTGTAGTCGTGCTCAAGGGTCGTGTAGTCGTGCTCAAGGATCGGTATAGTCGTGCTCAAGGGTCGTGTAGTCGTGCTCAAGGGTCGTGTAGTCGTGCTCAAGGGTCGTGTAGTCGTGCTCAAGGGTCGTGTAGTCGTGCTCCTGAATTATATCGTCGCGCTCCAGGAGTTAATGAGAATATTCTAATGAGTCAAAGAACACAAGTTCTCCCTCCCACTGACCACAAGTCCACCCACCCAACAGACCACATGTCCTCCCACCCACAGACCACAACTCCTCCCTCTCACAGACCACAGTCCTCCATCTCACAGACCAAAACTCTCCATCTCACAGACCACAACGCTTCCCTCTCACAGACCACAGTCCTGTCCTCCATCTCACAGACCAAAACTCCTCCCTCTCACAGACCACAATCCTCCCCCACAACCCGTCGGTGAACAGATACACTGCTCCACAACCGTAAGTTTACGTAACACAACAAAGACACCTTAAGTGTCATCCTTGGTCAGGTGTGGTAGTTGTTAAGGAAGATCCTTGCCTAGTTTGACCTGAAACAAGGTCTTTTCATTAGGTAATGATCCTTCAAGAAAACCATGATTTCAAGGTAGTTCTCAAAAAGGTATGTTGAAAATCACACCCTGGCCCGTCAGGGCTCGAACCCTGGATTGGACAGTCGGCTCACAGCCACCCCTACTGTTCATCCTCTCCGCTACAGCAAAAGAATGAAGACGTCTGAAGGACCCGAGTCTTGATTTACAGGTTCGCCAGAGAATCCTCCGTGTGGCGGCCCGCCTCATTCCTCTGGTTCTTGAACTTGTCGGGTGCTTGTGTCCTCCTCACTGACCACACTGGTGTTTCCTCACAACTGACAGACGATCACGATTGCGTACGTTATGCGAGATGCATCTTAACCCCGCTCGCTTGCACTGCCGTACACAAATGAACTGGGTAGGAGAGAATGATGAACGATGATCGTGTGAGAGGGAGTTATGATGAACGATGATCGTGTGAGAGGGAGTTATGATGAACGATGATCGTGTGAGAGGGAGTTATGATGAACGATGATCGTGTGAGAGGGAGTTATGATCAACGATGATCGTGTGAGAGGGAGTTATGATCAACGATGATCGTGTGAGAGGGAGTTATGATGAACAATGATCGTGTGAGAGGGAGTTATGATCAATGTGAGAGGAAGTTACAATTAAAGCAGAACGTGTGTGCATGACAGAGGGAAGTCATTTTTAAGATTCTCATTTCCGAAGATTTATTATTATGTATTACTCTTGATCGCTGTTTCCCGCGTCAGCGAGGTAGCGCCAGGAAATAGACGAAAACCCTGCCCATACACTCACATATACATACATATACATATCAACATATATACATATACATACACATATACAGACATATACATATATACACATGTACATATTCATACCTTCTTGCCTTCAACCATTCTTGGTGCTACCCCACCCCACAGAAAACAGCATCGCTACCTCCTGTTTCAACTAGGTAGCGCCAGGAAAACAGACAAAAAAAAAAAAAAAAAAGGCCACGTTGGTTCACACTCAGTCTTGAGACACCTCCGAACGCACAACGTGACAGATGTACTCAGTACACATCATGTGTGTTTATGACAAGATAGAGTGGTAGACAGTTGCTATGTGGGAGATGACTTCTAACGCTGTTGTATAGACCACATTCATTGACTGTGTCACGTTAGTGACGTCACGTTTCAGGGAAGGCATTGTCCCATGTATTAAAGACATTGTCTTGCCCTCCTTGTGACAGTAGAACGTTACAGGAGACGCAGCTGCAACTTCAGTCTGTAACTCGTCTGAGATTTTGATTGGCTAACGACTTCAAGATGTGAAGATATGTATCGCTATAAAAGCACCAGATGGAACGGTCATATTCCCCAGGTACGTATTCGTAACATGGGGACGGTATTTATGACGTAGGCCAAGTGGACGCAGCTACATGTGACGCATTTCATCAGGTTATCTCCATGGCTTTAGAAGCGTTGACTGTGGGTCAGACAGACAGGCCAGGTAATGGAGGTGAATTACATTAGCTGTGTGGAATGTATCGCTCACTGACTCAACATTTCGTGGGATATTTGACCCAAGGCCAGAGCTGACACGGTTCTGTACCTCACTTGGTGCTGAGGTATGACACGGTACTGTACCTCACCTGGTGCTGAGGTATGACACGGTACTGTACCTCACCTGGTGCTGAGCTATGACACGGTTCTGTACCTCACCTGGTGCTGAGGTATGACACGATACTGTACCTCACCTGGTGCTGAGCTATGACACGGTTCTGTACCTCACCTGGTGCTGAGGTATGACACGATACTGTACCTCACCTAGTGCTGAGGTATGACACGGTACTGTACCTCACCTGGTGCTGAGGTATAACACGGTACTGTACCTCACCTGTTGCCAGAAGGATAAAGACTGGTGGAGAATTATGTGTGTGACTTCGTTGTTTTAAACCTCGTGACCACGAAGGTACGACCCCTGACCTCGACGGTACGACCCTTCACCACGACGGTACGACTCTTGATCACGATTGTACGACACGAGCACGACGGTGTGCGACCCTTGAGCACGACGGTGTGAGCCTTGGGTATGATAGTGCGACCTTTGACATGATGTTTAAGGGTCGGTTTAACTAGCCCGGCCTTTTTAAGAAACCCCCCCCCCCCCAGCAGACGTATGGTAGATATATATAACGAACACAAATATGGTGGTCGACCGTAGTGTACGGGCAAGACCATCTTGGCTGACGTTGTCTGTAGCCTTGTATGTATGTGGGGTAACTCAGGGTTGTGGTAGAGATAACCTTCCTTGGCCTCAGCTGCGATACAAGAGGCCGGAGTCTGGGACCACAGTGGGTTGTAAAGCAGTTAACGTTGACGTCCCTTATCAGTCATAACAGCACGGGCCTTATCTGTGGTCTGCCCTCGCGTCAGCTGGCCCCTCCCTGGGGTTGCTGGCCACCGCGGTCCTAGACATTGAATTACCGTTCATCAAATCTATTCCGTCTGGCGATTATCCCGCTTCCTGTGGTTGGTGTCCTGATGCAGGATATGGCTCTTAGGCTGGAGCTAACGGTGCAGGCTGGTGGGTGTTGTTGGCCAGACGGGTCGTATTGTAGTGTGTTACAACTATGGTAGTTTTTATCTTATCGCGACCATGAAAAGTGCGACACTTCAAGTAGCAACATCGGGGAGCCATCGGCCACGGACGGCCCTCTTGTATTGGACGAGCAGTTGCTGTGTGTGTGTGGGTGGGTGGATGGGTGTCTACCGTCGTCCAGGTAGCATGTCAATCAAGTGCTGGTCCATGGATGACCTGGAGCTGACAGGTTAGTGCCCCCTGCGTTCCTTGTCACCTTGAGGGCAACAGTGATGCGGGACGGGACGCCGGTACTACCCCAGGTGAACGGGACTCCTCTGTTGAATCGTTGAAGTCCGTCGGTGCCGTTGTGAAAGTATACGAACTTCTAGTGTGCGGAAGTCCTTATACGATAGACATCTAGCTCCCGGTGCGGGTTTTTATATAGAGGCCGAGGCTACGGCCGGTTCTGTCGCCCACCTGGCCTGGCCCTACAGCACCTGCACCCTGGCTGGCCTGCAGACAGACGGCTCCACCACACACCATCCTCACGTCAACAATGTAGACTTCCGTATGACGTCAAACGTCAGTCTCACTTAACTAGTGACGGATGCACATCTCATATGACGCAAGGGGCACACACTGACACTATGTAGGTTAGCCCCCTTGAACACGACGGTACGACCTTAGAGCACGATGGTACGATCATTGGGTAATGATGACCTGACCTCTCATTTGACCCTAGATGGTCAGGTCAAAGGCCAGGTCGTCATATCTAAATGTCGCACCAATGTGCATTTGGGGTCGTCACGTCAAGCTCAAGGGTCGTACTGCTCAAGGGTCGTCACGTCAAGCTCAAGGGTTGCACTGCTTTAGGGTCGTACCGTCATTCCAAAGGGTCGTACCTTCCTGTTTAGGAAGTCAGGTAAGACTACGGTCGTCATTACTGGGTTATTACATGTTCCACGAGAGGAAGGCAGGAGCTACGATTGTCAGCAGTACGTGGAATATAAAGTCATGATCTGTCGTGTGTATATTGGCAGGTTGTCCTGTCCTGGAGACACGCTACCCTGACAATGTGGCGTTGAGGAAGATTGTCATACACATCGCATGGATGTGTCGTGCTTAGATCATGTGCCTTACACGTTATGAGTGTGCCTTGCGTGTGTTGAGCCCGTGTTATTGATGTGCCGTACACGTGTTATTCAGCCAGCCAGTCTTCTCTGAGCTGTATTCCGCACTCTTCTGTTGCTGGTCGCATTATGAAGGGGAGGGAGATAACGTGGGCGGCATTGTGGTAGATACCAGGGTGAAGGGGAGGAGTAGTGGGTAGCATTGTGGTAGTTATCAGCGTTAAGGTACGGGATGTTGGTGGCAGTATGGTAGCTACTATTGTGAAGGGACGGGGTAATGGCCAGCAGTATGGTAGTTACCAGTGTAAAGGAACGGAGTGAGAGCGGTAGTGTGGTGGTTATCACTGTGAGGCGGCGAGATGTGGGCGGCAGTTTGGTAGCTACCAGTGTCAAGGGACGGAGTGATGATGGGTGGCAGTACAGAAGTATGAGGTAATGTGGGACGATGTGGTAGCATGATAGTGGTGGCAGTGTTGGGAGAGGGAGGGAGGCAACACTGGTGGCAGACCCCAGCATGTGTGGGGTGGTAAATAAAGTAATTAACTAAATCCCGAGGCCCAGGGCCCAGCCTTGCCTCCTCCTCCGCCCACTCCACACTCTCGTCGGACAACACTCAAAGGATCCTTATGGCGGAGGCCTCACCCCCAAGCTATATGCCCGGGTCCTACGTTCAGTGGAGCTGTTCAGAGCTGAGATGGACACACACACACACACACACACACACACACACTTCTTAAAAAAATTGTGTTCTAATTTTGTTCGTCGAACGAGGAGGCGAGCGGGGAAAAAGTAGAGGCAAAACTGTGGTGATATAGAGGTGGGTTGAGAGGTGCTGGGAGGACGATGACGGGAGCGGTGGTGGTGGAGGGGATCCTCTGACTGATCATGACTCAAGACACGCACTGCGAGGCGCCACCACCGCCAATCTAACTCCTCCGGTCACTAGGGCTGCACACTTAATTTCCATCTTGGCCAAAAGAAAATGTTACTCCTTGGAGGAGAGTCCCGTCCTGCCATGACCACGACGCCCTTCACACTGGTTCTGGCGGCGTTCATTGTGGCCTTGGCGGACGTTCATATTTATCCCGGTGGCGTTAATCCTTATTTCGGCGGCGTTTATAGTGGTCCCGGCGACGTTCATATTTATCCCGTGGCGTTCATAGTAGATGCGCTCACTCACGAGTATAGGTAAATAGATCGCTAGTGCAAGTGTGAAGTGCACTTCAGTCGTGGAGAGAGGCATGCGATGGTCTTGTGTAAGAGCCTTTTGTTCTTGTATCAGGTGATCTCAGGGGCAGCAGTGTGAACAAAGAATATAGACAAAAAGAATTCAGAATACATCACAGTTTCCAGCGGGCTAATGCAAGACCTTTACAAGACGAAGAAATTCGTACTATTTGTCACTTACTTGGCGGTCAACAGTCTAGCCTCGGCGGCGGACGTGCACCGCACCTCCAGGCTGGCTCGGGTCAGCCCACCACAAGGCCTAGACTGAGGTAGACGGTCGTACACAGCAAGCCCTCATAACAACGCTGAGGCTACTCTTGGAGCAGGACATACTGAGGGTAATACCTAAGTGGTGAAGGTACGCCATTGTTCCACCGACTGGGGCGTGGGAGTTATGAGAGAAGGTTATAATTACCCGCTGTTGACCTGGTCACTTTCCTATCCAATCATCACTCTCGCTGACAGTCCTCGTGCCTACCCCCCAGTCTCCTGCACCCCTTGCCACTACCTCAGTCTGCTGTGTTACATTGATAACTTTATCTGAGCCTCTTCTCTGCTTGTCTTTTACCTCACATTACCCTCCTCTCTCCCTGGTCTTTCCATCAGCCTAATCAGTCATTATACCAACACGTAGGTGGCTAGTGGGCTTTATGTTCACCGCATCGTTCAGCAGTGTATGCTGGAGAGTGAGTCACAGGTGCGTGTGGTCCTAGGGAGGGTCAGTCAGGGTCAGCAAGGGCACCGCAGCGTACAGGCGACCCCGACTCGGCGTATAAATGTGGGCCACTTGCCTGCACTACCCGGCCGCAGTGAGCCATTATGGTATTGCGAGCCGGGCCCTAATCCCTCACGCTGCCTGGTAACAGTACACGCTCTTTGACTTGTCTTATTAACCACCAACAGTTACATGTAGACCCAGATCGATACATTCTTCGCTCTCTTACATCGAAAATGTTGAAATTCCAATTATGTAGACCTGGCCGTCCACTTAGTGCATGAGCACCGCGTCTGGAGCCCTGCACATAACTTTGATCAACAAAAGATTCTGACGTACAGATTCCAGGATCACTTTTGCGCCCTCACTTCCAGTTGTTAGTTCTACTGCTGTGTCATTTACATAAATTTACTGTTTTTATTATGGAAGTAAATTTGTTAGTATAGATACTGTTCTGTAGAGAGTATTTTTTGAGAAGTTTCGGACGAGTTGGCAGTGTTACCTACGGCTGGTCTAACCCCACCTTCCGACCCGTGCCCTGCTTGGGTTCCCCTTTCAATTGCTTCGCTCGAATATTTCCCATATATCCATACAATATTCCTAAACTTACCATCATGATACAGCAGCTTTCGTGATTGTATAATTTGAACCACATCAAGACCTACTGTTATCTGTGAACCAGAAACGACGGAGCCAGTACGCTTCAAGTCCGTTTCTAAAAGGGATCAGATTACTTATTGACAACAAAACGGGCGAAACACAATGAAAATGTTTCGTGTGGTTGAGCACGCTCCACCCGCCCGGCCACTCCAGCAGGTCTGGACACAACAAACGTGGTGCTCGGCTGACTCTCCCTCCTGGATGTCATTTTTGGGAAGATTGGCTGGCGTTAAAGGACTTTAGTTGGTTGTGGCGTGTCTTGAGGTTACAGACAGTGTTGCTCCAGCGCGTGTGTGTTGCCAGTCAAGTGAAATGCCAGAAATAACGTGAGAATTGTTGATTTTGAAATGTCAAGTGTTGCAAGTGAAACGTTTGATTAGGAATTTAACATCCGGCTGTATGCTAGTGTGACTTGCTGGGATTTTTTTTAGATCGTGGAGCTCCGTCAGTGTTGACTATGGTAGTGATATAATGTTTGTGATGATATAAAGTGTTTTAATATACGTTATGGCGTGTTCTTGGCTGGGTCAGGCACCAGAACCAGTGCATACCTCTGACAGGAGCGTTTCCTTGTCCAGGTGACCATGGGTGACCAACCGCCGTGAATTCCTACTCGATGATTAGATACTTTAATGACAGTTAGTGTTTGAATGAGAAGAGAGTTGGACTGCAGTTAAGACGAGTGTTGATTATGAAGACTGGTGTTTGGAGACTCGTGCTTACAGTATGAACTGGAAATCCATACTGGCATCTGTGACTGAACAGAAGACAACATGTTAACGCGTGGAAGGGAACGAAGTATATCACTCTGCTCCTCCAACTCCACCTTCTACGTCAATCTGGTGGAGGAAGTACCTCACGATGTCCTCCCGCTCAGGGTGGAGTTCTTCGACCAGTTCGTGTTAGAGGAAGAGGAGGAGGACATATTGTTGGAGGACGAGACTGATTGTGGAGACACACTCAGTGAGCTGAGCTCATCCTTGTCTCAACACCTGGATGGCTATGGCTCAGGTGAGTGGTACTCTAACCTTCTCTTGCTTAGCTACAGGCACACCCTGATATATATATATATATATATTTTTTTTTTTTTTTTTTTATACTTTGTCGCTGTCTCCCGCGTTTGCGAGGTAGCGCAAGGAAACAGACGAAAGAAATGGCCCAACCCCCCCCCCCCCCCCCATACACATGTACATACACACGTCCACACACGCAAATATACATACCTACACAGCTTTCCATGGTTTACCCCAGACGCTTCACATGCCTTGCTTCAATCCACTGACAGCACGTCAACCCCTGTATACCACATGACTCCAATTCACTCTATTTCTTGCCCTCCTTTCACCCTCCTGCATGTTCAGGCCCCGATCACACAAAATCTTTTTCACTCCATCTTTCCACCTCCAATTTGGTCTCCCTCTTCTCCTCGTTCCCTCCACCTCCGACACATATATCCTCTTGGTCAATCTCTCCTCACTCATTCTCTCCATGTGCCCAAACCATTTCAAAACACCCTCTTCTGCTCTCTCAACCACGCTCTTTTTATTTCCACACATCTCTCTTACCCTTACGTTACTTACTCGATCAAACCACCTCACACCACACATTGTCCTCAAACATCTCATTTCCAGCACATCCATCCTCCTGCGCACATCTCTATCCATAGCCCACGCCTCGCAACCATACAACATTGTTGGAACCACTATTCCCTCAAACATACCCATTTTTGCTTTCCGAGATAATGTTCTCGACTTCCACACATTTTTCAAGGCTCCCAAAATTTTCGCCCCCTCCCCCACCCTATGATCCACTTCCGCTTCCATGGTTCCATCCGCTGACAGATCCACTCCCAGATATCTAAAACACTTCACTTCCTCCAGTTTTTCTCCATTCAAGCTCACCTCCCAATTGACTTGACCCTCACCCCTACTGTACCTAATAACCTTGCTCTTATATATATATATATATATATATATATATATATATATATATATATATATATATATATATATATATGCATGTATTTAGATGCTTTAAGTATAATTTCCTACCATCATATTCCAAGCCGTGGACGTATTCAGTTTAGCATCAGATTTATAACTCATGATCGTTATTTGTGAAGGTTATTGGTACTTTATTGAACTGGTTGAAGCCCATACAGGGAATGGAACCAGGTGTGAAAGTACGTAAGTAGGCCTTCATGTGCTGGCATGCTACTCGGAGGGCTGTGCTGCTACGGTACAAAACCTGTTGGTGCCTCTTGTTACTGATCTGAATAACAAGCAGGCAGGCTTAAGGCATGCAGCTGCACCACCACCCCGGGGGACTTTGTGAAGCGGTCCTTCCTTTCGTGTTGGGACGCCCTGTCCTCTCATGTTGGGTGCTACTTGTTCATACGTCGAGGGCGTCACTTGATGTGTTGGGGCGTAGGTTTGTGTTGAGGTAACATGTCCTCTAATGTCGGATGCCTCATACTTTCATGTTGGATGCCTCTTGCTCTCATAATGGCGCATCACGTTGTTAGAGGGCCCTTCCTCTGATGTTGGGTCGCCACGTCATCATGTTGGGTGCCCCTCTCTCTCCTGTTAGGGCATCTTCCTCTCATGTTGGGTAGCTTCTCCTGCATGTTGGGCCGCCACTTCTTCTCTTGTTGGGGTATTTCATGGTAGCTATGTTGGTGGGCCACATTGGTATGTTGGTACTAAGTTGTCGCATGCTGGGGGTTATGGCCTCGTATATGAGGCGCCTTTTCCTCTCATGTTGAGGTGCCATGTCCGATGACAGTGGAGCTCCACATGATCTCATGTTAGGGCGTCCTCTCCTCTCATGGTGAAGTGGCCGTCCTCCCGTGTTAGGATGCTCCGCCGTCTCAAGGTCGAGGGCCTTTTCTTGCCTTTCATATTGTGGCGCCTATTCCTCTTATGTTGTGATGCTGCCGCCTCCACCTCTCCGGTTAGGATGTATATTTTTGACGCAAACGTCAGCGAGTTCGTTGAACACTTCCACGTCCAGTGGGCGGGCGGTGGCAAGCCGTCCTTTCATGTTGGATTACCGATTTTCTTATGTAGTAATCCTTTCTCTCTGGGGTGCCCCAGAACCCAGTACATTGGTGAACAGCGATTTCTACTGTTAGAAAGTTATTATTTTTTTCTTTTTTTGCCACAAGAGCGACGACTTTTTTATGAAGTGTCGCCCATCTGTGGATGACAGCGCAAAAGAGGATAGCACACAAAAGGTCCGTTACTGAGTTACTATACTGTTAGATGATAAGTGAACTATTGACAAGGACTGGACAGTCATAAATGAATTATTTAACATATTACCTATAAAGCTTGGGCGACAGTTATTAGATTACATAAAAATGTATAAATGAATTACTTATAGGCATAGTTCGGATACCCTATCGTGAGACCTGTTTAGGAGCACCTCGTAGTGTGGTAGTTCGCTGTTCAGTTGTTTCGTGACACGGCTCTTGTCCTGCCCAGGAAGTACCAACCCCTCCCATGTTGGGATCCTTATTTTATTCTTGCACGGCGTCCTGTCCTGGTGCTCTGTTCCTGCCTTTCCTGCCGGGGCTTTCCGTCGTTTCCTGCTGTGACGCTTCGTCGTCCTACTCTGGGGCGCTCCCGTTGTGAACGTCATACTCTGGAGCGCTGCAGTTTTCGTCGTCCATAGTGTAGGCGTCAGCATTCTTGTCTTGGAGATGTGAAAGTGTTTGGGAATATTGGGTCAGACTTGAGGGAGATTGTCAGCGGACGTGGTCAGCATATCCACATGATTCTGGCGTGCGAGCTTCTGGCTTGACTTGTTTTATTATACTGTTATGAATTTGCTAGCGGAGTATTATACTGCCACCTTGGCAGCTATTTATAGCGGCACTGGGTCTGCCAGCCCCGGGGTGATGCTACGTCAGTAGTCCTGGGTTCTCCAGCACAGGTAGACCTACCTGCATGCTATTTTCTCCCGGTGAAGGGGAGGGAAGGGGTTTTGTTTTTTATATTTGTGGATGTAGGGTTAATAAGTGTGGTTTTGGGGGCCAGTTTTTCTTAAAAATTTTTTTTTTTGGGTTATTTATAATTTTGGTTGTAGGGTTGGGGTTGTATTGGGGGGTTGTTTTTAAGGGTGGATGTTGGGGGGTTTTGTGGGGGGTTTATGTTTGGGGGAAATTATAAAAGTGATTGGGGGTTTTTGTTTAATTTTGGGGAAAAGGGAATTTGGGGCGGAGGTGGGTTTGGGGATTTTTTTAATTTTTTAATTTTTTGGGGGAGTTTGTTTTGGATATTTTTGGGGTGGGGTAGTTTATGGGGGGTATTTTAAAGGGGGGTTTGTGAGGGAATAGTGGTTGGGGGAAAGGGAGTTGTGAGGAGGGTGGTTTGTTTGGGGGTAGGTTTTGGGGAAATTTTGGGGGAAGGGTTGGGTGGGGGGTGGTGTTTGGATATTGGTGGGAAGGATTTTTGGGGTTTAAAAGGGAGGTTATGGGGGGATGTTTTGGGGGGAAGGGTGGGGGAAGTATGTTTGGGGGGTAGGGGTGGGGTTTTTTTTTTTTAAGGGGGGGGGGGAAAGGTATGGGGGGGGAGGTTGGGGGAAGGGGTGTTGAGGGAGGGTAGTTGTAGGGGGGTTATGGGGGAAAAGGGGGATTGGTTGGGAAGGGGGGGAGGAAAAGGTTGGTGGTGGGTGGGGATAATTTTTTAAGGGTAGGGGAATGGAAAGGTTTGTGTTTGGGGAAAATTTAGGAGGGTAATTGTAAGGGGGGATTGGAGGGGGAAAGTGAAAGTAAATTTTGGGGCGGGGGTTAGGTGGGTAAAAAGAATAAAGGTTTGGAAAGGGTAGTTTTGTTTAAGGATTTGGGGTAAAGGGAAAAAGTTTTGGAGGGAAGGTATTTTTAATTAAGGGGAGGGAAAGGTTGGGTTGTGTGGTGAATTTTGTTGGGGTAATTTAAGGGGGGTTTTTATTTTTGGGGAATTTGTCAAAAGGTTTGGGGGGTGGGGTAATATTTGGGGTAAGGGTTGATAGGGGGGTAGTGTTTTTTTTGGGGTGTGATTGGTGGAGAAGTGTTGGGGGTAGTAGTAAGGGAAATTTTAAGAGGTAGGGAGTGATTGGGGGGGGTGTGTCGGGAGTGTGTTGGGGAAAAGAAATGGTGATGGGGGAAATTTGTTGTGGGGGAGGGGATGGGTGGAGGGAAGTGTTGATGGGGGTAGGGGGAGGAAAGGGTGTGTGGGGTGAAGGAGTGTGGTTAAAAAGGGAGTTTGATGGGGGTTTTTTGGGGTAGGGTGGGTGGGGGGGGGGGGTTTTAAGGGGGGTTGTTGGTAAAGGGGGGTGGGGTAAGGGGGGTTTTTAAGGGGGGTTTTTAAGGTATGGTGGGAAGGTGGGTGTGGGGTAAAAGGGTAGGGGTTGGGGGGGAATGTGTGGGGGTGGTGGTGGTAAGGTATGTGTTGGAGGGTAGTGTGTGTTGGGGGGAGTGAATTGTGGGGGGAATTTGGGCAGGTAATGTGGGGTTTTAGGGAGTGTGTTGATGGAGGGTAGTGTATTGTGGAGGGAAGTGTGTGGCGGAGAGTAGTGTGTGGTGGAAAAGAGTAGTGGGGGGGTGGGGAAAGGGGGGTAGTGGTGAGGGAAAGGAGGGGTTTTTAATGGAGTGATGGAGGGTAGTGTGTGTGGTGAAGGGTAGTGTGTGATGGAGGATGGTGTGTGTGGTGAAGGGTAGTGAGTGATGGAGGGTAGTGTATGTGGTGGAGAGTAGAGTGTGGTGGAGGGTAGTGTGTGATGGAGGGTAGAGTGTGATGGAGGGTAGTGTGTGTGGTGAAGGGTAGTGTGTGATGGAAGGTAGTGTGTGTGGTGAAGGGTGGTGTGTGATGGAGGGTAGTGTGTGTGGTGAAGGGTAGTGTGTGATGGAGGATGGTGTGTATGGTGAAGGTTAGTGAGTGGTGGAGGGTAGTGTGTGTGGTGAAGGGTAGTGAGTGGTGGAGGGTAGTGTGTGTGGTGAAGGGTAGTGTGTGATGGAAGGTAGTGTGTGTGGTGAAGGGTGGTGTGTGTGGTGAAGGGTGGTGTGTGTGGTGAAGGGTGGTGTGTGTGGTGAAGGGTAGTGAGTGATGGAGGGTAGTGTATGTGGTGGAGGGTAGAGTGTAGTGGAGGGTAGTGTGTGGTGGAGGGTAGAGTGTGGTGGAGGGTAGTGTGTGGTGGAGGGTAGAGTGTAGTGGAGAGTAGTGTGTGGTGGAGGGTAGTTCTGTAGGATGTAATTTTTGTGTTGATGTTGATTTTTTGTAAGAGTGAGGCAGACGTGTGTGTTGTATGGGTGGTGATGGTGCTGTGTGTGATGAATAACAATGATAATAAAATGATCATGATGATTAATGGTATATTGAGTAAACCGTAGTTAAAAGTCGAAGATATGAGACAATACACGGAATATAAACATTTGATACGATAAAGATTTGTGTTCAAGTTTAGACAGTCTTCACACAAACACTGGGGAGGTAGTCCACTGATTAATTATGGTGTTCACAGTGGGTAGGCAGGATGGTGTTCGAGGCATTCTTGGTGCCGAACTGCGTCTTCGAGACGAGGCCCTCAGGTGGGTGAAGGTTATGCAGCAGCGGGTGAGGTTAAGGTGATGATGATCGAAGGGAGTCGGGAGGACTCTCAAGGTGAGGTGGTGTAAGACGGGGTTGAGAAGACTTGAGGTTGATCTTGTCTGTGTTTATTTTCACCTTCCTCAATAGCTTCTGTTGTGTGGTGGGGTAGGAGGGGTACCAGGAGACACAGGTGAACTGGAGAAGAATGGAACTTGTGTGGATTTTCTTGTGTTGCGGTAGAGAGAGACCAAAGGGTCGAGACGTTGGATGTGGTGGTGGTATTGACGTGTTCCTTCCAGGTTAGTTCGCCGTCCAGGGTAACACGAGAAGCTTGGCGGACTGCACAGCCTGATGGAGCCAGGGAACCTAGTGAGAGGGGCTCGGGTGGAAGCCTGGGTTATTATACGTCATCAGTGTGGGTTGATAGTGGTTGTGTGTTAGGCCAAGTACATAAAACTTTCACAGAAGCAGCCGGGGATCTGGACGATAGCGGGAGGACGTCATTTACGGGGAGATCGTAGGGTCATTGACTCTGTTGGGGAGACATATGACACATGATGTCTTCGTCGCACTTTGAACAGATGCAATGAAGCTGTGGTGGGGTGGGAGCAGAGTGGCATGGTGGTTCATGAGGTAACCGTCTGTAGAGTTTCCGAGGCAAGTCACTGGGTGTAGCGGAACGCTTGATCTTGATGACCCTGCACAACCGACTGCCGACTAGGGGTGGAGAGGTGGGCTGCCAGGCAATAGGTTTGAAGGTGGTGGTCCTAGGAGTGTGGCGCGGTGGTCAGCCGCAAATTGAGCCGCAGCTTCATCAGGGGAGGAGGTTGACGCAGGCAGCGTAGTTACTTGTTCTAACCGCTCAGCTCTGTCGCTCTCATACCACTGGCTGATCTGGGACAGTTTAAGGTGTCTCAGTGAGGCAAAATGATAGGATTTAACAGCCTGTGTGTCTCAAACTGAGGGTTAGTGTGTAGTGTTGGTCATGAGGGTAGTGAGTGGAGGGTAGTGTGGAGTGTGGTGATGAGGATAGTGTGGAGTGTTAGTGATGAGAGAAGTGGGGAGGGATAGTGGTGGGGGACGGAAGAGTTAATCGTGTGGGATCTCCTCATTGTTTACATGCGGGTCGCTCCTGTTTGTGACAAAATGGATCAGGAACCATCATTGGTCTTGTGAGGCATAAGGCAACAGTGAGGGGCTGACCTGACTGCCGCCACCCGCCGCCACCTGTCTGTGAGCATCCTCACGCAGACCCACTTGGTGTCCTGTTACCAGCACTGCCCGTCCAGCTAGTGTTTCATACCCTCGTCAGGGAAGGATTTATTTAGCTTTCAGGAATACCGGCATTGTGGGATAAGCTAGACCATAGTGGATTCAGCAAGACTGCGGTCAGTGGGTCGAGCCAGACCACAGACAATGGATGGAGTCAGACCAGAGTGGACTGGGTTGAGCCAGACCAGAGTGGATGGTGTTGAGCCAGACCAGAGTGGACTGGGTTGAGCCAGATCAGAGTGGACGAAGTTGAGCCAGACCAGAGTGGACGGGGTTGAGGCAGACCAGAGTGGACGGGGTTGAGGCAGACCAGAGTGGACGGGGTTGAGCCTGACCAGAGTGGACGGGGTTGAGCCAGACCACCAGATTGGATGGGGTTGAGCCAGACCAGAGTGGACGAGGCTGAGCCAGACCAGAGTGGACGGGGTTGAGCCAGATCACCAGATTGGATGGGGTTGAGCCAGACCAGAGTGGACGGGGTTGAGCCAGACCAGAGTCATTGTTGTAACGGAGCCGGTCGCCTCATGGTTGTGCCTCATGCACCGTCCTGCTCCTCCTCCCTCATAGTGTTACGCAGGGTTGTTTTTTTTTTTTTCTGTGCAGCGCTCGTGGGCGGACATAGCTCCGCGCCCCTGGTGTTGCCGGAACCCCAGCAGGTGCTGCTGCCCTTGATCACGTCAGGATGCATAGTGCCCCCCCCGCCCCCCAGCCTGTAGTCCTCTCCCCAACACGCCTCCCCCAACCCCTGTACCGTAGCCTTCTCCCCACCCTCCCCTCTACCAGCTAATATACTACTAGCCTCTCCCCAACCCATCTGCCTTCCAGCCGTAGTAATGTAGTCCCCCCTCACCCTTGTTCTCCTCTCCTAGCATCAGCACAATCATCCCCCCCCCCCCTCCTTGCCTCTTTCAGCCCCAGTACTATGTCCCCCTTCAGCCCCAGTCCTATAGCCCCCTCCCCACCCCACTTCCCCTTAGGGCCAGTACTATAGTTCCCTCCCCGTCCCAGCCCCAATACCATAATACCCTCCCAACCTTAGCCTCAATGATGCAGCTCCACCCTTACCACAGTCTCAATTCTATAGTTCCCTCCACATCACATTTACAGTGCTGTAGCTCCCACTCACACATCTTTTGTAATGGTGAGGACTGAGAGGAGGGAGCAGGGGATATGAAGAAACAAAACGGTCAAATAAGGTGAGGAGCAACGATGGAGGCAGGGTTCCCGTGGCGATGTCTTAGGTGTGGGGAATGAAGCAGGTGTTTCGTGGGTGAAGTACGCGGCTGCCGGGTCTCGTGGAGATTCTACGGGAGGGAGAGGCTTGCTGAGGTCCTGAGGTAATGGGTAATTGCTGTGTGTGCTGCAAGAGGGCGGGATCGGAAGTCTCGTTGTTCAGGTTGCTTCTCGAGACGGACAGTGGCGATGACCCTCTCGAAGTCCTGCGGAAGTGGGCCATAGGAGATGAGGCACCTTGTCAGATGGGTGATATCTGGAGTCACATGGTGAGCTGCTGCACCTGGAGGTTGAGGAGCCCCAAGGCCCATTCAGACGCCAGAGTGGGACATCCTTGGTGTGAGACTTTCTTTTTTTTTATTTAGTTTCACGGACAGAACAATTGATTGATTGCACGGGAAGACACGTATACAGCATAGACTTGTACAGTGCATTGCCATAGGATAACGATATTATTATTATTATTATTATTATTATTATTATTATTATTATTATTATTATTATCTTTATTAATTGTTTGTTGGACAAAAACTGGGTCCAGGGACCCAAAGGGTTCTTGTGCCGTCAGAAAGGTAGAAATGTTATTTACTCCATTTGTGTAATCCAGAGCAAGTTCACGTAAGACATACATATACAGAGTATCAGTACTCGTTTGGGTTTGAGGACAAACATTATAAGGCCGAAGGTAAACACACCAGAGAAGGTGTACACTTTACAATGAATGAATTACATAATTAGGCTGTTACAATATGCACTGGAAAATGTCACATATACACAAGGTATCAGTGTGCATTTGGAACAGGACACCGTAGTTAGAGTATAATATACACTTGTTAAGTCAAATAGTATCACTAAAGTAAAAAATGCATTATATATGGGAGATGCAGAATGTACCGGCATTGGTCATGATTACATCAGGTGTCAACAGACATAGCTGAGGCCTTGGCAGATTCAGTACACAATGTTAAGGTCTTTAATGATACTGAGGTAAGTTGACTGCATGAGTGGCCTCTCCTCTAAGTGGAGCTTGTTTTTTTTTAAGAAGTGTATGGTTTTTAGTGTGGAGGTTATCTTAGATTCTCATTTTATCGTTTAGTATTGTTAGTGTATTAGTTAATTGCAGATATGAGGAGGAAGTTCATGCAGAAAAGGTTTGGCCCCGTTAGTGCTGTGCAGGTTACCCTTCACGCTACAAGCGTTGTATCAGTGTGTCGGTCATTGATTTTTTGCAAGAGGTTTCCGTCTCTCCATCCAGTCTGTTGTTCCCAGGAAGTCTGGCAATGATTCATGGTGGACGAGTAGACGAGGTTGTCTGTCTCGTTTCTGTGGTAGTCTAAACTAAAAGGATCAACGGAGGCTTGTTTGCTCCCTGATCCAGGGATTCGGCTGTTTGGAAGTCATCCCACTTGGTGTTTACGTATCCAGCTAAAGGCCTTAGTTTTAGTCACGCTGTTGTGTTATAAGGCTGGGGGTTTTTTTTCGGCTTATGTAGTGGTGTTGTGTGCAAGGAACGAGAGTGGTCTGATCAGGGCTTTGTATAGATGTGGTTTGGTTTTGTGTTCACTGGTGGAAATCGATACAGTTGAACGAGAACCAAGTGAGCATATGCAGCCTCTCTGGTGATGTTTGTGTTAAATCTTAGTGAGTTGTCGAAGATGGTCTTCCATGTTGCCATGGTATTTATTAGGCCGTCGGGTCGACCATGCCGATAGCGTTAATTGTGTGGGCGTGGCCGCTAAGATCGTTGCCGCTGTTCCGTGCGTGGATTAAGAGATCTGGTGTTGTTACTGTCAGTCGCGACAGCGGCCCAGGTGTCCACCTGGAAGTGTAAATGATCCATGACTGAATTTCGTCAACATTTCTGTGCAGGATGGATGTAGCGAGGTAAGTTCCTGTACCCCCCTCCCCACCCGTGGTCTTCTCCAGCCTGTCACTGTCCTCCTAATCCCATCCTCAGTCCTATATCCCTCTCCCAGCCCCAGAGCTCACCCCCAGACTTTAACCATCTCCGTGGTGCCATGTCACTTTTCTTCCCCATTTCTATTCCTCCTAGTGTGCCCGCTGGTTAAGACCACCGTGTACAGTCGTGTCCTCATCCACCACAGTTGCCTCAGAGGTCGTCTCCTGCACCACCCACCTCATCCCTCCCCATCGATGTTGTGATTGATTTTTGCCGCTGGAGCTGCCAGTTTATTGTGCACTCCTACCCATTGTGTGGGCGGTGATGCTAAAGAGGATGCAGAGTTCACTAAAGGTCCAGGGACTGGGGCCTCAGTGACTGGGTTACATTACAAAGTACATACCGATAGTCGGAAATGTTTACAGGGGTTCGGGCAACGCTGCATAAAGTGATCAACAAGTTAGGATACCCACAGTTGGATTACTTTTAAGCACCAGTGAGAGAACACAGTAATGGAGGAAATGCTTTCACATATCTTCTAATGATGGGTAGGAATTATCGCTGTGTTCACGGATCTTACAACACTTCACGAACATACTGGTTGCAGGGGGAGGGAGTAGCATGGTTGGAAAGATTACATTTGGTCCTTTCAGTATCAGCAGGAGGGGAAACTGTACTGCATCAAGGGTAATTTTTGATGTATTTCTGTCGTGCATTCGACAGGCATAGTATAGTCATGCCAAAGGGAGGTCAGTGTTGTTAGCGAGGCATGGAGTCACTCACGGGCGTACCGACTTTCTTGGAGACCTGAACAGATTGTTGGGTCTTGAGAGTAACACACAGCTTGTTCTGCAGTGTGGATGCCAGTGAATGATTATCATTAATCCCGACTCCACGTTCCATGTAGGAAGCATCAGCGTGTGTTAAAGCAGCAGTACTGCCAGCACCACCATCGGCTTGTTCTCAGGACCTGTCAGTACACATGAATTGTTTGAGAGTATGATCATTGCGCAGCGGTGATGGTATCACTGTGATTAAGGGCGTCATATATGGCTCTCATCCTTTGCTAAGGCTGTGGTCTGAGCTGAGGCGTGAGGGGGAAGGGAGTGAACTGTTATGTCAGAGGGATTGATTTCCCATGGGGCCAGGTAGTTGTAGCTGTTGTCCCACATGGTGAAGTTCATGAATACTGCATCATCCTGAACCCAACTGTAGTACCGGGTGGTTCATATTGACGGAAGTGTCCCATTTGAGTCAATAAGTCTGGAAGGCTTGATACGACCGTGGTTTGGGATGTGTTATCTAAGCGTCCTGATCATAATAAGAGCTGATGATCTCAGGCCTTGTATCCTCGTAACAAGGATGACCAAGTTTTCTTCCTAATATGTAAAAGTTTGGTTGGAGTGGCACAACCGAAGGTAATTGTCATATTTTCATACTTTGTATTTTTCAAGCGTTGCGTGACTTTTCAAAGGCGCCATTACCACACAGGAACCGATGTAGGCAGTTTCAACTCGCTTGACATTTGCCTGGTATGTGGTGGGAAGGTTTTTTTTCTGTTGTGGTAGAGTGGTGGTGAGGGAGGAGTGCACCACACCAGCTGACTCACGCCTCCGCTCAACAACCTTCGCCGTGCCACAGGACCACTCCGCCCACACACATCCACCCTCCCCTGAACAACATACCCACCACATGACCACATGACCCCAATTAGTCCAGTCTGGGAATCGGAGTGATGCAGGAAATTCACTAGAGTTCGTTGGTTTGTGCGGGTATGTTGCAACTTCGCTGTGTGTGTGTGTGTGTTCACGGGACTGGAGGGGAGGTGTCTAATGGTTGATCCTCATCGTATATGTACGTGTGTGTGTGTGTGTGTGTGTGTGTGTGTGTGTGTGTGTGTGTGTGTGTGTGTTCACGGGACTGGAGGGGAGGTGTCTAATGGTTGATCCTCATCGTATATGTACGTGTGTGTGTGTGTGTGTGTGTGTGTGTGTTCACGGGACTGGAGGGGAGGTGTCTAATGGTTGATCCTCATCGTATATGTACGTGTGTGTGTGTGTGTGTGTGTGTGTGTGTACAAGGGAGGGAAGCAGTCATTGAGAGTAGAACGACCAGTAAGTGATTATGTCCAGGTGGTTTATAAATAGGCATTCCTGGAGGAGAAAGTGTTCAGGAAATAATGATGATGAACTCTTCCACCTGACCTTGTGACCTTGACCCCCACTCGACCCCTACCAGCTGGATTGCTTTACCCCAGGCTAGATGGATTGCTTTGCCCCACCAGCTGGATAGCTTTACCCCACCAGCTGGATCACTTCACCCCCACCAGCTGGATAACTTTATCCCCACCAGCTGGATCACTTTACCCCCCCCCCCCCAACAGCTGGACGACTCACCCCCATCAGCTGGACAAATGACCCCCACAGTGACCACAACATTGGTCACGTGTCACGGGGGAGGAGGTAGTGTTGGTTGCTGTCTGAATGGCTGAGCTTGGCTCATGGATGAGGCTTCCCTGTGGCGGGTGGAGGTGTTAGTGGCGGGTGGGGCAGGTGGAGGTGTTAGTAGCGGTTGGGGCGGGTGGGGGTGTTAGTGGCGGTTGGGGCAGGTGGAGGTGTTAGTAGCGGATGGGGCAGGTGGAGGTCAAGTGGCGGGTGGGGCAGGTTACGTTACAGAAAGGAAGAATGAGTGTTGATCTGTGTCCGGCTGGTTGTCGTGTGGGTCGCATTGCTGGGTGTTGTGTGGGTCGGATAGCTGGGTGTTGTGTGGGTCGGATAGCTGGGTGTTGTGTGGGTCGCATTGCTGGGTGTTGTGTGGGTCGGATAGCTGGGTGTTTGTGTGGGTCGGATAGGCGAGGATTGTGTGCTGCGGGATGCATTTTCGACCGTTTTCTATGGACGGAAGGACCACTTAGTAATTTTCTTTAAATTACTAGAGTTGCGGTGAGGTTCAGGGGTATCTCGGGTAGATGTAGTCCTGTTGACACCTGGTCTCGAGGTGTGATGGTCAGGGTGTGGTGTGTGGCTGTGAACTGTGTTAAGGGTGTGGGTGTGTGTCGGTGAAGTGTGGTCAGGGTGTGGGTGTGTGTCGGTGAAGTGTGGTCAGGGTGTAGGTGTGTTGGAAGTGTGGCACGTCTGCCGTAACAGTAACAAAGTAAGCTGTGGAGGGGTAACTGGTTTAGACGGGTCCTTGATGTTTATACCCGTTTGTACCCTCGTCACTAGTTCAGTGTCCGCTCCTCTGCTGCAGTAGCTTAATGCTGAGTGATCTGTGCTCCTCTGGGGATGCTTCGTCCATAGTCGAGGACTGTAATACTTTTAGGGAACTTCATTTTGATGGTAGATCAGTTTTCTAAAGTATTTTGATACCGAGGAAGTGTACTTTACGTCCTGCGTCCCCTCCAGTACTGGCATGTGTCCCCGGACGGTCGTGATGACCTGCGATGAGGACCATCTTGATGCTTAGAGTTACCAGGTTAAGGTACGAAGGCCACTTAGGAGGGTAGCACTCTGGTGAACTGAACTCACTCTTGTGTTACATGTATTCTGGATGGTGCTTCCTTACCCGGGTACTTGTTTTATACTGCTACTTAGAAGGCAGTTTAGAGGAAGACTGGAAACCCTTTCCTCTTGCGTTATCACTTTTGTGGAAGGTTCAGTCGTCTGTTCCTGATGCTTGCTCACGAGTTTGGAAAAGGCGAGTTTGTAGGACGAAAACCAGTACGTCATTTGTTATCACTTAAACGTCTCTCTACAAGAGTAATTTTTTATCACTTACCATAGATATGACTCTGTATTGGCCTGTAATTACCATCAAGTTGTGTCAGTATATTTTGTCTTCATGTTTCTCTTCTGATTTTGAAGGTATTTGTTTTGTAGGAAGTCCTGGGAAATGTTAAACGATGGCTCTATCAACTGTACGTAGAGTTTACGACAGTGGGATAGAGCCGGGGGTTGAAGAAGGTAGAAATGAGATCAGCTCTACATATAATTTATGATAATAGGTTGGGTCTGGGGCTGTTTAGGATCATTTCCTGAAATAATTACCTCATTTAGTGTGAGTTTGGTGTAATTATGTACCCGGAAATCTCTGTCTCTCTCTCTCTCTCTCTCTCTCTCTCTCTCTCTCTCTCTCTCTCTCTCTCTCTCTCTCTCTCTCTCTCTCTCTCTCTCTCTCTCCTTGTTTGAATTTATATATTTTTTGTTCATAATTTCTTCTTATGATTAATATTCGCTTACATTTCCGGTAGTCTGTTTGTGCCCTAACTGATATTGTTCAGTTATTCCACGAACAGAATGATTATTCTAAGCCCTTTAAGCAGTGGTACGACCCTTGGCTGTCATGACCCGTCAGCCCTAAAGGCTCATACCAGAGACCTTGCTTTCATAACCAAGGGTCGTACCATCTTGGTCAAGGGTCGTACCGTCGTGCTGACGGTTCTACATCCATAAAGGGGGTCGTAACGACTTGCTCAAGGGTTGTCGTGCCATAACCAAGGGCCACACTGTCTTGTCCAAGGGTGGCACAGTCGTACTCAAGGGTCGCACAGACGTACTCAAGGGTCCTGCAGCCATATCCAAGGGTCGTACAGCCATAACCAATAGTGACGCAGCCATAACCAAGTGTCGTACCATCTTGCTCGTTGGTGGTGCTGCCATAATCAAGGGTCGTATCGTCTTGCTCAAGGGTCGTACTGCCATGGTCAAGGGTCGTACTTTCATGGTCAAGGGTCGTACTGCCATGGTCAAGGGTCGTACTTTCATGGTCAAGGGTCGTAGTGCCATGGTCAAGGGTCGTAGTGCCATGGTCAAGGGTCGTACTTTCATGGTCAAGGGTCGTACTGCCATGGTCAAGGGTCGTACTTTCATGGTCAAGGGTCGTACTGCCATGGTCAAGGGTCGTCCTGCCATGGTCAAGGGTCTTACAGTCAGGTGAAGTATATATATACGACAGCTTGAGTCCCTAATGATAAGATTATGTTTACCCTTTGTTGCCCGTTGACAGACGCTTCCGTGTGTGGCTCCGCAAGTCTGTCTGTCGAGTTGTTTGTGTGCCGTTGCCACCATGATGTTCCTTTAGCTCTGCAGCCTCAGTGAAAACGAAATGAATACGTTCAGTACCGTATTTTGTTGACTGGTATTGGTTGTACAGTCAACAACACCAACAAAAATATCGTTACCAAAAGTACCCTTTTGGTCGATGGAATTCGAACTGACCAACGTTACCGAAGTTGGTAATGGATGGTTATTTCTCAATATATATCGTATTTCTTATACAGTATAATATCCTTTCCTTATGCCATATTCTTTGACTTAGATCTCTGATATAGAATAGTATTTATCTTCAGGACCAACAAGTGTAATTCACTGCTTTCTTGATGCTCATATAAGTAAACGTAAAGGAATGAATGTTTGTTTACCAGATATTAAGTCGTTATGAAAGAAAACGTTAACAAAGTGAAAGTAAACGATAACAAAGTGAAAGAAAACGGTAAGAAAGTGAGACGATGGACTAAAATTGTTAGAAAATCTAATAGTTTTGCAGGTGGAAGCGGTTGATCCGGTAGACAAGAATATATTTGTTAATAGGCCGTTCTTATTGTACTACTGATGGAATTACCAAACCAGTGCATGCTATGTTTCCTTCAATTCCAGGATCGTGGGCCATGAATAATCATAAATGTTCAGCTGATACTAATCTAGATTTGAACCATGTTTATAAATGAATCGAACTCTCGGGGTCATATATAGCTTTTGTGGTGATTCCATTTATCCACGAGCACTTTATATAGAGAACGGAATGCAGAAATGATAACGGGACGTCATATGAAACGGGACTGAAATAATGTGATTATGATGAAGTATTATCTGAAATGTTTTTGTTCTGAAATGTGACTTTTAGAACTCTGGCAGATTTTTTCAAATATTCTTTCATCGTTGTATATTTCTTTTCAGTTCGATCATATATTCCTTGTTGTCTTTTATATATTACAAAATCAGGCGTACCGCATTAATTGATCTGAAGTAAGTTTTAAGTAATGGACAGAAATTAGGAATATTAAAGTATCGGGTAATTCCAGTCAGGGAAATTCCTCTACTCCATCAATTATACCCAGGAATTAATCTGTCATGCTAATGACACAGCCACGTAAAGACAGCACACATACCAATACATGACTCTCGTACTTCAAAGTGTAAACCACTGCAAGTATGACGACACTTTGTGTTGACTGTGCATTGGTTTTACTTCTTTTTGTCGTCGAAATATATCAGAGATTATTGAGTCAGTTTCGTTATTGGAACAATCTTCATGCTTCCAACACTGCCCAACTTTGAACACGCTGGCTTTGTTAACTTAGTTGGTTTGGACTGATCTTTGTCTGCTCTTAACCTTAACTAGCTTACATTACTCATCAGGGAACATCTCTGACCTTGCTGCTTTAACCAGCTTAATCACTGAACATAACACAACACTATGTGGCTGGGTAAATTGTAAGATAAATGGTTATGATAATGTGAATATCTTTATCAGTGTCAGACCCATGCATGGCACTGGTGACGTGAGTGTTTACAAACGAAGCCTATCTTGGTAGCTTCCTTATCTTGTATCTTATCCTTTGTGACTGTGTCTTAAAAAAGTTTGAAGAATTTATTGTTTGAATTTACTCATATTGCGCTGTTAACTGTGTTGTGTATTGTCTCATTCCTCACCTGCCTGCTAGGTGTGAGTTGAGTCACTTCACCTGCTGGGTGTGAGTTGGGTCACTTCACCTGCTGGGTGTGAGTTGAGTCACTTCACCTGCTGGGTGTGAGTTGGGTCACTTCACCTGCTGGGTGTGAGTTGGGTCACTTCAACTGCTGGGTGTGAGTTGGGTCACTTCACCTGCTGGGTATGAGCTGTGTCACTTCACTTGTTGGGTCAGGTAGACGTACCTTCCCTTGACCTCTGTACAGGTCTTCCCACACGTGTAGTAAACAGAGTAATGTAGGATAAAGCCCTCGTTGGCCCTACGTTGCTACTGATCTGGTATCGAGCCAGGTAGGGATGTCTGTGAAGGATGAATGAAACAATAGTTCCATCTGAGAGGTTTGCTTTCTTTATTCTACCAGACGACACAGTCGTGGGCCAGTCAGGCCTCCTGTTGTCTGTCTTTCTCATGTAAACTGGGAAGTTCCTATTCCCTCGTAGCGAGGTTGATCAGGCTGGTTGGGGCTGGGTCTTCACTGGTGGGTCCGCTCACCATCATGTCTCCTGTGTAGATAACTTCCACTGAAGTTAAAGATGTTCCTCAGGAAGAATACGGTGTGTCCCTTGTTTTAACCACTTGATGTGGCATGCCCCTAGTAACCACTTGATGTGGCGTGTCCCTAGTAACCACTTGATGTGGCATGCCCCTAGTAACCACTTGATGTGGCGTGTCCCTAGTTTAACCACTTGATGTGGCGTGTCCTTAGTCGTAACCGCTTGATGTGGCGTGCCCCTAGTCATAACCACTTGATGTGGCGTGCCCCTAGTCATAACCACTCTATGTGGCGTGCCCCTAGTCATAACCACTTGATGTGGCGTGCCCCTAGTCATAACCACTTGATGTGGCGTGTCCCTAGTTGTAAGCGCTTGATGTGGCGTGTCCTTAGTCGTAACCACTTGATGTGGCGTGCCCTGAGTCGTAACCACTTGATGTGGCGTGCCCCTAGTCGTAACCGCTTGATGTGGCGTGCCCCTAGTCGTAACCGCTTGATGTGGCGTGCCCCTGGTCGTAACCGCTTGATGTGGCGTGTCCCTAGTCGTAACCACTTGATGTGGCGTGCCCCAAGACATAACCAATTTACGTAGCGTGTCCGTAGTCATTACCAATTGAATTGGCGTGTCCCTAGTCATAAACACATGATGTGGGATGTCCCTAGCCATAATCACGGTATGGCGTGTTCATAGACAATTGTTTTCAATATTTTCCTGGTCATGGAATCATGTAGCCACATTTATTATTGTCCAGGACCCCGATCTTCTCCATTCATTCTTTCCTCTAAAGTAAAATGTGACACTTTTGTGGCAGCCATTGGCCAGGCTCAGGGTAATAGAGCTCCATATATGAATGAAGAACTGATGGGCCGCAATTTTTTTTTTCTTATAGAAATTATTGCAAAATTTCGCGGAACTCTCGCTTGCGCAACGCATGGCTTCCTCAGAACCGCTGTTGAAAAGCACTGTCTTACGCTCGTATGACCACATGAGGTGCTCAGCGCCACCGTGGCTCTACTCCCTTGTTTCTGGGGCCACTCTGGTAGGCAGCGGCCACAACCGTAATCTGTCATTGTCCCTGTCTTCCTTATTTGCTAAGTGGACGTACACATTTTTGGTGCAGCCGCCGCCACTCCTGGCCTCGACACTTGGTAACAGCAGTTGTCATTCTACTGTATACGTTATTTCGAGCACTGATCACGAAACACGGTGTTCACACTGAGTTCAGGCCAGCGTGGATGAAGTCATCATCTCATAGTGACGGTAGATCTTCCTCGTTAAGGAAGAAATGTTGCAGAAGTCGAGGCAAACACAGGAAGATGATGAGTTGCACAGACCAGCTGGGTAGGAACAGAAGCTGACGTGGAGTCTGTCAGTCCTTATGTTGATTGTCGATTGTGTTGCACAGTATCTATGGTGTCTCTTGGAGGTTTGACAGAGGGGGAACGCAAGCAGCCGGCCTAGGACAGCTGAGGCAGAAGTATTATCAGCAGAGAGAGAGAGAGAGAGAGAGAGAGAGAGAGAGAGAGAGAGAGAGAGAGAGAGAGAGAGAGAAGGGATTCGAGTTGAGAGTGAAAGAGGTCGAATGTGTGGTTAGAATTTCTCTTGACCGAACTCTGTCGACATGGTAGGTGGAAGAGGAGGCTCCCTCCTCCAAGATAGGTGAGCAGTGTTCCATATAGGTCTGGGTTGGTCCTATACACACCTTGACTTACCTGCGCGAAGGAGACAGTCATGACCTAAACAGAATTCCTTTATATAATTGTATTGGTTCCAGAGATGTAGAATTTCCAATGAAGACGAAGTAGTTATTTTAATGCCACATAAACTGAGAGCTGGACAACAGAATCTTTCAAGAGAAATACCAAAATCAAGAGGAATTCTAGAGATTGAGATATGAAGGTAGAACTTAATGGAAGCATCGATTTTGACGAGATTAATCTTCCTCTTAGAAAGATGTTGCCCACATCAATGTTGAGGGAAGTAGTTGAAGTAAGGCAAGAGGTATATGAGCATGTGAAGTGGGTTGGTTGTCTACAAGAAGTAGAAGAGTGCAGTGAGGAGTCATCAGCACAGGAGTGAATGGGATTCCCCGTTGAAAGAAGGCCATTAAGGAGAGAGGAGAGGAGGAAGAACAGAACTTGAAGAACACCAATGGTGATAGGAAAGGAAGATGACGAGCTGTCGGTAGTTACACCCGTTAGCCTATTGGAAACAAAGCTGGAAATGAGTTTATGAAGTAGTGGAAAGCTGATGGGTGAAATTCACAAATCACAGGCTGATATCAGAGCAAGTTAGAAACTTTTGAAGTGCTAAGGGCCACACAACAAGGCTCTCAGAGTCCTAGGAAGAATGTCATGTAGGAGATCTTCACCACACTGGTGGTCAGAAGGATAATAGTGAGATCCTAGTGCTCGAGAAGATGAAAATCTAGAGATGTTCACACTTCTGAAACATTAACGATAGCCATATGGTTATTACCAGATAGATCACACATGCCTCCGTCTCCCAGATGAGATAAACCAGGAGGCGTTTCCAAGTGGAAGGAAAAGAGAAGTTTAGCTGTTGACTAAAGCATTTATCTCTGAGAGAAGAAAGGTCAGCACACTTCTGGATATAAGATATGCTTGATCTTATTAGTTGTAATGCAGCAGTTACGCCCACTGGGAATAAAGCCTGAATGAGTCATATGAAAAATGGGATTTCCAGACTGGCTGCGGCCGGTCCCTGGTACGAGTGGATTCCGGTCGAGTGCGACCATAACGTGGAGTACAGACTGGCACAGAGGGAGGAGGGAAGTACGTACACCCAGCAAATATAGTATCGTTACGGGTGGGTCAGGCGGCATTCAAAGTGAACACCACGACTTCTGTTGTCTCGGTAGGGTTGGTTAGCATGGATGTGAGATGCATTTCTTAATGGTCATTGAAGCTGCTGGGTTCTGTCATTACTCTGGAAATATTAAAAAAAAAAAAAGATGCATTATGACTATTTGAAAACATTATACTATACAATTTATACTTTGTTTTACGCATAATTAGCAATATGTAAATAAAGCTGGGCTTCCAATCTGAGGCAAGAACCTAGAACATTTGTCAAAATTCTTCGTCTGTTGTGTCATATTGTCTAACTTAAAAATGTAAGGATATTTTTGTGTGTGTGTGTTGGTTGTATGCGTCCCCCGTCTGCGGTAGTGAACACCGTCGCTCGCTCAACACAAGACGCATCACGCGAGGTGAAAGTAGGAAAGGAAGATTAAGCATTTGGTTCACTGAGCCTCCACCAGAGCGCCGTAGATGGGTTTTATGAAGGGAAATGGGAGGATGGGTGTCGTGTGACAGGTGAAAACCCCAGTGGGGAGGAGACCTTGCGACACGCGGGGAGAGAGAGAGAGAGAGAGAGAGAGAGAGAGAGAGAGATGGGGAGATCAAATGTGTTATAAGTCGAGTTGTAACGATTGGGAACGGCGATATGATCATTGATTGGTTGTTCCAGGTCTTGGTTTGTCCCCTAATGGTGGTTTGTCCTTGATCGTTGTTCGTCCCGACAATGTGTTAGACAAAGTCGTAAACTGTCAGCTTGGCATTATATATATATATATATATATATATATATATATATATATATATATATATATATATATATATATATATATATATATGGATGTGTTGATGAACGACCTACGTGACCTGAGTGTTGTTCAGGGTTCCCATCATAGTGGGTGGTGCGAGGAGCGAGCCAAGGTTAGTTTCGTAAGTGCTTTACGTGGGAGAAGTCGTGCCCAGCGCGGCCGAGCACACTCTTGCAGCTGGCAGTCGTAATGTGAGTGACAGCGTCTCCCCCTTCAGGAAGGTGGCCGGCTAAGCGTCCCTCTTGCCTGGATGACCACGTCACTGGTTGCACCTGACCCTCCTCACCCCTAGTGTCTCACCAGGTGGATACGTTGCCTATATTTTTGTCCATTTTTAGTTAATAGGGAACAGTAGGATCAGTAGACATCGCGTGATGCTAACTGTAGAACAGCACCTGGCTATTACTAGAATCAGGACACATCACCTGACAGTAACTGTAGAGTCAGCAGAGATCACTTGACGCGAATTTTAGAGTAGCAGACATCAGGGGAGGCGAACCTTAGGATCAGCAGACTTCACGTGACACTGACTGTAGAATCAGCAGACGTCACGTGACACTAACTGTAGAATCTGCAGACCTCACATTATACTGTAGAATCAGCAGCCATCAATGATAATACTGACATGATATCACATGATACTACTACCGGCTAACGTCAGCTGACACTACTGACTGTAGGATCGGCTGACATCACTTGACACTGATAGCCTGGCGGTGGGTCAGGAAGATGAGAGGAAAGTTTACATTGCTGGTAACAGGTTTTCAGCCCAGACGCTCAGGATGTCGGACGAGTCAGTGTATCATGTGAGAACTTTAGCTCAGGACCGGTTGGTGGGAATTTTTTTTTCATGTCTGTAGTTCTTGCAGCCATGGGAGGGAGTCCTCGTGTGGGCCAGGGCTTGGAGTGAGGGATCAAAGGAGAAGGAAAGGAAGAGAGAAGAAAGGAAAAGTATTGTCCCAAAGTTTTTTTTTTTTTTTTTGAGGAAATAGATAGCTTGCCTCTTGAAAACGGTTAGATCATAGCTGTTAGTAGATATATGAAGGTAAAGAGTTCCAGAGTTGAGCGGTGTAGGGAAGGAAGCAGACATCACATTGGCCCACCTCTAGTTGTCAACGACTCAAACAATACACATCTGACGCGCTAGCACTTTTTGGGCCAACAACAGCGAAGCCAATAAGGCATTCAGCTCCCGAAGTAGAAATCTGTGTAGTATATTCCTGTATGATGAAGCCCCACAGCTTTCAAAAGTGATGGGCCTGGAGGATTTTAAGAAATGAGAGTTTATAGAAGTTAGATTGGACACGTTACCTCTGCCCCTTCAGAAATTCCTATCCAAACGATGGTTTAGAAAGGTGGTTGTGATGAATGTAAATGCAGATGGAACAAAGAAGTTGATGCGGTTGTAAAAGATATGGTAAATGGCAGAGCTAAATCATCAGCGGATGAGAGAGTTTCGTAGTTTGTTGAAGAAGGAATATAAGGAGGAGGTACAGAATAGGAGACAAGATAATACCCCGGGGAACACCGTTGTCGACGAGTGAAAAAGGTGAGGTGAATCCATTTACATGTTAGGAGATGGATCGACCAGAGGAGAATGGGTAACTGGGTTAAGGAGAAGATACGCACTTAACGGCAGAGATTCTTTAACGTCGCTCAAGAAAGGATGACCCGACATTAGTACAATAGAGAAATGGGATGTCAACGGTAAATCTTGCCTTGTGGAAACCACACTGATGGCCAGAGGGAGGACTGTGAGACGTGCAATGCAGCAGGACATCGGAGGCAAGGAGCTGGGAAGGTTAGAAACAATCACCCTGTGTGGGATAGGCTGCACCAATCCATGTGACCAGGATGAAGTTATAGTCAGCTTCATGGCAAAGACGTAACACACGGGCTAACGCAGGAGCAGGTTTTTGAGGTACACTCCTTCAAAACATGAGGAGGGTTACCGTCTCATTCATACGCCTTGCATCTGTGAGGGAGACGCTTTATGGCCTGTATGAGAAGAGGTTATTGGAGGGACAAGGGATGAATAAGAGACCTTCAGAGAATAAGGTTAGGTCGGAGTCGTCCAAAGTGGACTAAGCTGTACCAGCGGAAGATATAGCTTTTGTATAGTTTGTACAGACCACGTAAGGAAAGGCAGCTGGACACACGATGTTTGGCGTACTTACGGCCAAAGATTCGTGAGAGGAAGACGAGAGGTTGTGAGGAGGATGAGGAAGACGAGAGGTTGTAAGGAGGATGAGGAAGACGAGAGGTTGTGAGTAGGATGAGGATGACGAGAGGTTGTGAGGAGGGTGAGGAAGGCGAGAGTTTGTGAGGAGGGTGAGGAAGACGAGAGGTTGTGAGTGAGGAGGTTGAGGAAGACGAAAGGTTGTGAGGAGGTAGGGGAAGACGGGAGGTTGTGAGGTGGTAGAGGAAGACGGGAGGTTGTGAGGTGACCTGCAGCAGTGTGAGGTCCCACCCAGGAGACGGACGGCCATTCTGGAGGGGAGGTCTTTGTGTGCACAGAATGTGTGGTATGTAACTTTCTCTTGTAGCTCATGAGCCGCTCCATCGCCCCACACACCGCAGTACTTTCACACACACACACACACACACACACACACACACACACACAGTCATGGGTTCATCATTTGTAATGTCTCATATTTCATACTTTACATTATGTAAGATGGTGAATTTGGCTCTGAAATTCGTACGAATAAAGATACGCTGAACTTCTCCTTCCGATGTGAAAGTTTATATGTCAGTAGTGCGTGTGGAGGTGGGACGGGTGGGGGTGGGGGACCTCGCTCTCAACTCTCTATTTTTTTCCTTCAAGTGACCAAAAAACATAGTTGATCGTACCAACACGGGGCTGTGTGGTGCCACAAGGCTACACACCTGTAACCATAGGGTCAAGTACGTATAACCATAGGGTTGAGTGCCTGTAATAAGAGGGTCGAGTCCCTAAAACTAATGTCGAGGATCTATAACCATAGGGTTGAGTGGCCATAACCACAGGGTTGAGCGGCCATAACCACAGGGTTGAGTGGCCATAACCACAGGGTTGAATGCCCATAACCACAGGGTTGAATGCCCATAACCACAGGGTTGAGCGGCCATAACCACAGGGTTGAATGCCCATAACCACAGGGTTGAGCGGCCATAACCACAGGGTTGAGTGGCCATAACCACAGGGTTGAGCGGCCATAACCACAGGGTTGAGTGGCCATAACCACAGGGTTGAATGCCCATAACCACAGGGTTGAGCGGCCATAACCACAGGGTTGAGTGGCCATAACCACAGGGTTGAGCGGCCATAACCACAGGGTTGAGTGGCCATAACCACAGGGTTGAGCGGCCATAACCACAGGGTTGAATGCCCATAACCACAGGGTTGAGTGGCCATAACCACAGGGTTGAATGCCCATAACCACAGGGTTGAGTGGCCATAACCACAGGGTTGAATGCCCATAACCACAGGGTTGAGCGGCCATAACCACAGGGTTGAATGCCCATAACCACAGGGTTGAGCGGCCATAACCACAGGGTTGAGTGGCCATAACCACAGGGTTGAGCGGCCATAACCACAGGGTTGAGTGGCCATAACCACAGGGTTGAATGCCCATAACCACAGGGTTGAATGCCCATAACCACAGGGTTGAGTGGCCATAACCACAGGGTTGAATGCCCATAACCACAGGGTTGAGCGGCCATAACCACAGGGTTGAATGCCCATAACCACAGGGTTGAGTGGCCATAACCACAGGGTTGAATGCCCATAACCACAGGGTTGAGTGGCCATAACCACAGGGTTGAATGCCCATAACCACAGGGTTGAGTGGCCATAACCACAGGGTTGAATGCCCATAACCACAGGGTTGAGTGGCCATAACCACAGGGTTGAATGCCCATAACCACAGGGTTGAGTGGCCATAACCACAGGGTTGAGCGGCCATAACCACAGGGTTGAATGCCCATAACCACAGGGTTGAGCGGCCATAACCACAGGGTTGAATGCTCATAACCACAGGGTTGAGCGGCCATAGCCACAGGGTTGAGTGGCCATAACCACAGGGTTGAGTGGCCATAACCACAGGGTTGAATGCCCATAACCACAGGGTTGAGCGGCCATAGCCACAGGGTTGAATGCCCATAACCACAGGGTTGAGTGGCCATAACCACAGGGTTGAGCGGCCATAACCACAGGGTTGAGTGGCCATAACCACAGGGTTGAATGCCCATAACCACAGGGTTGAATGCCCATAACCACAGGGTTGAGTGGCCATAACCACAGGGTTGAGTGGCCATAACCACAGGGTTGAATGCCCATAACCACAGGGTTGAGCGGCCATAGCCACAGGGTTGAATGCCCATAACCACAGGGTTGAATGCCCATAACCACAGGGTTGAGCGGCCATAACCACAGGGTTGAATGCCCATAACCACAGGGTTGAATGCCCATAACCACAGGGTTGAATGCCCATAACCACAGGGTTGAATGCCCATAACCACAGGGTTGAATGCCCATAACCACAGGGTTGAGTGGCCATAACCACAGGGTTGAATGCCCATAACCACAGGGTTGAGTGGCCATAACCACAGGGTTGAATGCCCATAACCACAGGGTTTAGTGGCCATAACCACAGGGTTGAATGCCCATAACCACAGGGTTTAGTGGCCATAACCACATGGTTGAGCACTTATAACCACATGGATGGGTGGTCATAACCACAGGGTTGGGTAGCTCTTCCCATGAGGCTGGTGTAACTTCAGACAAGTCCAATACTTATGCTTAGCTCCCAGAGCCCCACTCCAGGCTACATTGTTGAGCTCCCAGAGCCCCACTCCAGGCTACATTGTTGAGCTCCCAGAGCTCCACTCCAGGCTGCATTGTTCAGCTTGCAGAGTCCTGCTCCAGGCTGCATTGTTCAGCTTGCAGAGCCCTGCTCCAGGCTGCATTGTTCAGCTTGCAGAGCCCTGCTCCAGGCTGCATTGTTCAGCTTGCAGAGCCCCACTCCAGGCTACATTGTTGAGCTCCCAGAGCTCCACTCCAGGCTGCATTGTTCAGCTTGCAGAGCCCTGCTCCAGGCTACATTGTTCAGCTTGCAGAGCCCCACTCCAGGCTACATTGTTGAGCTCCCAGAGCTCCACTCCAGGCTACATTGTTGAGCTCCCAGAGCTCCACTCCAGGCTACATTGTTCAGCTTGCAGAGCCCCACTCCAGGCTACATTGTTGAGCTCCCAGAGCCCCACTCCAGGCTACATTGTTGAGCTCCCAGAGCTCCACTCCAGGTTACATTGTTCAGCTTGCAGAGCCCTGCTCCAGGCTACATTGTTCAGCTTGCAGAGCCCTGCTCCAGGCTACATTGTTCAGCTTGCAGAGCCCTGCTCCAGGCTACATTGTTCAGCTTGCAGAGCCCTGCTCCAGGCTACATTGTTCAGCTTGCAGAGCCCTGCTCCAGGCTACATTGTTCAGCTTGCAGAGCCCTGCTCCAGGCTACATTGTTCAGCTTGCAGAGCCCTGCTCCAGGCTACATTGTTCAGCTTGCAGAGCCCTGCTCCAGGCTACATTGTTCAGCTTGCAGAGCCCTGCTCCAGGCTACATTGTTCAGCTTGCAGAGCCCTGCTCCAGGCTACATTGTTCAGCTTGCAGAGCCCTGCTCCAGGCTACATTGTTCAGCTTGCAGAGCCCTGCTCCAGGCTACATTGTTCAGCTTGCAGAGCCCTGCTCCAGGCAGAGCCCTGCTCCAGGCTACATTGTTCAGCTTGCAGAGCCCTGCTCCAGGCTACATTGTTCAGCTTGCAGAGCCCTGCTCCAGGTTACATTGTGATTGATAAATCCTTTTGTTTTACACCGTTGACGTCACAGTGGCATGTTTATGTCAGGGGTTGTCTACCTCTGTGAGGGCTTTGTCCCTTAGGTCGCATCTGTACCTGGACGAGGTACAGTGTACCTAGCAAGGTGATGTGTCACGTACTTTGGGATGGTGTGTACCTGTGCGAGAAATTGAGTTACGTAGGGTCACGGTACGGTTTGGGGAATGTGGCACTTGTATATGGGAGGAGTGTGACATTATAGGAAGTATATGACACTAGTGGATGTGGCATTGTGGGATGGATGTGACGTCAGTGGAAAGGATGGGACAGTGTAGGATAAACATGACACATGTGAAAGGGGTACGACTTTAGGAAGGGATGTGACACTACAGAAAGGATGTGACACCTGTGGAAGAGATACGACAGTAGGATGGATGCGACAGCTGTGACATGGATGAGACTCGGTTATTAACGCTACATCATTTAAGGAAGGTTGTACCACTGTTTACAACAGATAGGTGGGATGGTAGGCAGCTCCCCTAACCGAAGTCTATATAGTTAGTAAGGAAATGCACGTGGGAGGTGCAGGAATGTCGTGTGAACGCCCGGATCTCCCACAGTATCTCCCGCCCCCTGGGAGGTAAGGGCGGTCGTGTGAACGCCCCGGGGTCTCCTATAGTATCTCCCACCACGGGATCAGCCGGTCCCAGTCAGAGTAATGGTGAACGCCATTCACCGCCCCTATTGTAAGGGCGGCAGGATCCCTCACAACACCCTGGGTTACTCCGGGCGGAGAGGAGGGAGGGTTGTTACAAAGGTACTGGAACGGATGGCAGTGGATTGGAATGCACTGGCAAAGGACTGCTGCATTTAGTCTTGTAAATATGAATTCCCTCCCGTCTATTCTCACCCCCTCAGCGTTGTTGACATTTTGAATTGTCGAGCAGGACGTGTAGACGTGTAAGGGATTGATTGGCTTATACGTCGTGCCAGCTGAAGTTGACTTGTACACTTTGTTATTGATGCCAGAGAATGTCATCAGAGGTATAACGGTATAGTGAACGGCCTCTGGTTCTGTTAATAGGTACCACAGGATGAGTGACCCTATGTAACTCACTTCTCATCATGAGTAAGGTATGAGTGAGATAAATGAGTCACGATTAACAAGCCAGAGACTGGAGGGCTCTTTAATTATGGACAAGTTGCTTGTAGATAATTACAGTGTTCTTTTTACCTTCCCGGTAATGAGGTCGCGGCACTTAATGCTGGGGACACGAGGGTCGTTTTCCATGAAGCTGAGGAAGTAAAAGTATAGATGTGATATTGGTTCAGCCAGTTTGATTCTGTTTCCATTGTTTCCCTGAAGATTGTTCTTCAGGTATGTAACTGTTATATCTTAGAATAATCTTTACCTCTTTAAGGTTTTTAATTAATGTAATTGACTTTTTTTTTTTTTTTTTTTTTGCTTTGGCAGTTGTGTTGGAGGCAAGGCATGAGAGAGTATTTTCAATTGCAGAAATGGACCGAACTCGCAAGAAAAAAAAGTAAAAGCAGTATAGTGTGTGGGCTCGGTGAAAATAACCTGCCATTATCGAGAGAAATCATACATTGGGATCTGCTGCAGTTAGTTGAACTCTTCCACCTGCAGCCACCATGTTCAAGAGTGTTAGAGGACGTTATGTGAGGAAAGGTTTAGTAAGCGGGTAATGTTGACGTTGTAGAGAAACAGATGAATGTGAAGCCCCCAAATCTAACTGGACCTAATGTACCATATCCTCACGTTATTTAATGTTGTGGCTACAGATGGAATAGATTGATATTGAGTCCATTGCTATGTTTTCGTCGGTAGTGATGGGTTATTTTACATGCGTCCCTATTAGTGATTAATTACCATAATTTGTGAACACATTTTGGGATCAGGTGCCTACAGACTGGGGATCCTGGGGTCGCTTCAGGCCCCAAGAATTTTTTTTTTTTTTCGGTGTTCTGTGGTGGAGGCTGAGCTTGTTGACAGATCTGATTAATACCTTACGTTAGAGGGAGTTTTATACATGAAAAAGAGACGGAACACCACATTAAGATAAATAATGTACGTCGTTACATATAAAAGCACCAGACATACTATATTTTATTATAGTTATCTTGTCTCCAGTTTTCAAGTTTTGGGAAAAGAAAGAGATATCACAGCGGCCCACGTTCGTCTTGCCAACAGTCACACAGGAATGTGACGCAGTAGCTTGCTGGATACTGTGAAGACCAGCTGATGGCGGAGACATACAAGCAGCCAACAGCAGAAACCAAAGTGATTTCTGTAAGAGAGGGAGAGTGAAGCAACACTGTGCTGCAGGGCGAGTGGGTCCAGTTTTGAGGTGACACTGGGAGAGTTAAGTTGAACTACTTTGGACTCTGATTTGTCTGATAAGTATGTAGAGCTGGAACTTCTGCTGAGTTAACAATATTCCATACAAGGACGGATCACTTCTTTGGGTAATCGGAGCATCTGAACAGGACATCCAGTTTCTTGTAGGTACACTAAGAATGTGTGTAATGTGAGCTTTGCAAAATAGGTCTGATCTTACAATATCATTTATTCCTATGAGTCCACGGGGAAATGAAACAGGATAAATTCTCGAGTGTACTTTCGTTTAATAACCACATCATCAGGGGAGATACAAGATAGAAATGTAACAGTCAGTTGATTATACAACGAAGAGAAGACGTTGCTAGGACGCCATTTGGTAAACATATTTATGTTTGTTGTCTTGAGTGATTGAATTACTGATCCACATACGTGTTGCATCTGCTGCAAGTGTACTCTATATCAATTTGTTATATTTAGTGAGGTCGTGATATAGGTATTATAGGAATGAGGACAAGAACGCGATTACATGATGAAAACGTGTATGCAAATGCAAATTCTTTCAAGGCCATTATTCATTGACATCTTCGTGTAGGCTTTATCTGTGCGCCATGATGCAGCGCTCGGTACTCACTTTAGATCGTCAACAGCCGACGAACCACCACTGCCTTGATGGAACACAGGAAATATGGAAACCAACTGTTGATCAAGACTGTGTGGACACCGATGTTTATGTTATTTGATCAACATCCTGGGCTTAACTTTTCTTCAATCCTGGAACCCCCTTTCCCCATTTTCTTTCCTCAGAATTGAACGGTTCTCTGAGAAAAAGATCATTTCTGCACTGGGTGAGGGGGCAGTGAATTTTGTCCCCAGAATGTGGCCAAAAAAAAACCCATTGGTTTGCATCATGTTACTCCTGCTATTGATGCACTGGTGGTTATCTTGGTGGTACGACCACCTCCTAATGTTTCCATGTGTTTATCATTGCACCAAGCGACCCTTGTCTTCCCCTCATTGACTCCTTGTTGTTCAGACAGCAGCTGATAGGAGGAGTGGGCTAAGGTTTCGCGTCTGGACATTCCTCACAGCCAGTTGAAGGTTGATAAACCCCAGATATCTGCACATTTTAACCCCCCTCTCAGTACGATTTTAGGCAGTGGCACTCAAAGGGTGGAAGTCTTCGTACTCCAGGGGTTATGTTGTCGTACTCAAGAGATGTAGTCCTCATAATCAGGGACGTAGATCGTCATATTCAAAAGAAAAAAACAAGGAAATTAGTTTTAGATGAAAAAAAAAAAAGATATGTATGATCAAAGCACAGAGAAAGCAGCATCAGTTCAGAATAATCTGAGAGTGACTTGGGGAGTGACCCCCCTGGCTGACCTGAGCAGATGTTGTAGGTGTTATCTGCCCTGGGGATCGTAAAGCCATTACTGATCTCTGTTGTCTTTCCTCTGGCTGAGGGATTACACTGTCCTGGTCGGGTGAGGGAGGCACCTGGGCCGTCACTCCTAATGGGAGCAGGAGTATTTCTTCGTCCAGAGTCCCTCTCACAGTAGCTGGGTTCTCTGGTCGTCGACCAGATCCTGTGATTCTCCAGCGGGTCCCGTGATCCTCGTCTGAATCTTGTGTTTCTGTGGCGGCTCATGTGATTCACTGCCTAATCCTGTGATTCTCGGACGGGTGTAGTGATTCTGGACTGAATCTTGTGATTCTCGGTGCCCTGTGATTCTTCCAGGCTAGTACTGAGATTCAAGTTAGTTCTGTGATTCACTCAGGCTGGTCCTGAGATTGACGCAAGTCCTGTGATTCGCTCAGGCTGGGCCTGTAATTCTCGGCCGTGCCAACTCCCCGTCGTTGCGATGGTGGCGGTCTAGGCTGTGGTGGGTGTTGGGTTCCTGGCTCCTCACACCGGCACCAGGCTCTTCTCTCTCTGTCCAGACGAAGGCTCGGTGTGGGCCTCCTGAGGGTGCAGAGGCCTGCTAGGGCTGGCTCCTGTAGCAGTCAGCCTGTGGTGCCTGAGGGAAAGGACTGCGTGTTACTGACGTGCCGTCGGTGATGGTCAGGTATATGAGGAACGACCAGGTCAGGTCAGGTCACGAAGGCGGTCCTTGAGGATTGGACAAGTTGTGAGATCTGCTGTTAGAGACAAAAAGGTGGTCACGCGATCGCTGACTGGCTGGAGACGAGAAGGACTGACTCCTGTAGTTAAGGGAAGGTGGCCGGCTCTCACCTCTGACCGAAGAGGTCGCTTTGGACATTGTGAGGTCAACTGCAGTAATCAAAGTGGCCTGGTACGGCACTGATGTAGTAACATTGTTGATGTTGCATCTTAGCTAGTGCCTCTCTCTCTCTCTCTCTCTCTCTCTCTCTCTCTCTCTCTCTCTCTCTCTCTCTCTCTCTCTCTCTCTCTCTCTCTCTAATGCAGAGAGATTATTCCTCAATTATAATTTGAATGTGGCCGAAATAACACTGTTTTCTCTCTTTGCAGGTAAGACGGTGTGGTGGATGTGTGTGAGGGAGGTGGTGTGTGAAACACCCGCTGTGGTACGTGCACTCCTACCTCCCTGTGGTGTACATGGCGAAGGTACGAGGTAGAGCCTTGTGATTGCCTGCCCCAACTACGGAAGGTAGGCATACGTTACTCTCTTTTTTTTATGTATTTGGAAATGATGAGTGTACGGATTAGGTGAGTAAATGTGAGTAAGGTAACTCACTCTGGGCGGAGCATCACAGACCGTAATGCCTGGTGACCGTCGCACCGCCGACAAGAATGCGCACAAAAAACGGCCCCTCACGAACGACCCTCACTGGAGGTCTGAGTCGGGTATCTGGGAGAGCATTGTGCCCGTCCATGTTAGGCCAACTGTGCCTAAAGGGGTGATTGTCAGGGGCCTAGTTACTTCTTTTGAGGATCTTCACGTATGCAAATCGGTGGGCAGCTTGCCTACCTGCGCTGCAGCCAACCATAGCGGCAACTGTTGCGCATGAGCGTAACCCATTACCGCAGAAACTCCGGCACATTCACTGCAAATATTTTGTAGTGAGGATAAAAAACTAGGTCGTTGTGCCTCGCCCTTCCCATGGAGGAGGATGTGTTGCGAAGTTAGGCGTGGAGTCTGGCAGGGCGATGTGCGAGGTGCTCCTCGCTCACCATGATGGCTCGTGTCAGTATTGAGCACCGTGACCTGTGAGACTGGTTCTGTAGGGCGAGTTGAGCACTGTGATCTGTGACGCTGGTCCTCTAGGGTGAGGTGAGCACCATGACATGTGAGGCTGGTCCTCTAGGGTGAGGTGAGCACAATGACCTGTGAGGCTGGTTCTGTAGGGCGAGGTGAGCACCGTGACCTGTGAGGCAGGTCCTGTAGGGTGAAGTGAGCACCGTGACCTGTGAGGCTGATCCTGTAGGGTGAAGTGAACACTGTGACATGTGAGGCTGGTCCTCTAGGGTGAGGTGAGCACTGAGACCTGTGAGGCTGGTCCTGTAGGGTGAGGTGAGCACCGTGACCTGTGAGGCAGGTCCTGTAGGGTGAGGTGAGCACCGTGACCTGTGAGGCTGGTCCCATAGGGCGAGGTGAGCATTGAGACCTGTGAGGCTGGTCCTGTAGGGTGAAGTGAGCACCTCGACCTGTGAGGTTGGTCCTGTAGGGTGAAGTGAGCACCGTGACCTGTGAGACAAGTGTCTCACCTGTTTGAGACCTCGTTCACTCTGGCTTCCAACCTTCTGGAGGCTGAGGCCCTTGCACGTGGCTCCTTGTCGCTCCTCCATCTCACAAGTATAACATCCCTCTCAAGTGTGACATCCCTCTCACAAGTATAACATCCCTCTCACAAGTATAACATCCCTCTCACAAGTATAACATCCCTCTCACAAGTATAACATCCCTCTCACAAGTATAACATCCCTCTCACAAGTATGACATCCCTCTCACAAGTATGACATCCCTCTCACAAGTATAACATCCCTCTCACAAGTATGACATCCCTCTCACAAGTATAACATCCCTCTCACAAGTATAACATCCCTCTCACAAGTATGACATCCCTCTCACAAGTATAACATCCCTCTCACAAGCAGGTCTGAAGTATTAACTTGTATACCCTGTCCCTCCCCCTGCTCATTACAGATACAATGCTTGCCAACACAGTGCCTGGGAGAGTGAGGTGGCAGGATAATTGTTTGGCCGCCAAGAAGTGGGAGGTGTACCGGAGGTGGTGTGTGCAGAGGTTCTCTTGTTGCCTTGTGCTCCTCCTGGAGGTCCTGGTGCGTGCCAGGGGTGGGAGGTGGGCCGTCATTACCATGCACTAGTCACCTGGTGTACCAGGGACAAAACAAAAATTGTCGCGGCAGTCAGCCCCCAGCTGTTCATCCTCCCAATGGGGCTGGTCGATGAATTGGGGACTTCATGTGAGGGTTAGGTGTTAATGAGATGGCCTTGATTACGACCTTCAGTTCTCCCTACCGTCTCAGCTAACATTAAAAGGTAAATACAACAACGTAAAGTGTGATGGTCAGTGTGTGTGTGTGTGTGTGTGTGTGTCGTCTGGCCTCTGTTTGCTACATAGGCGAAATGCTGATGCCTCGCAGTATTTGTATTAATCCCAGCGTCGATGCATCTGTTACCCCAGTGACACGTACTACACTGGTTTGTATTGCACTGGGTTTAAAATTGATCAATAAAAACTAAGGAAGAATTTCCTCTATTGTTACGCCAAATGAATGAATGTGTGAGACGACACATGAAGATTACAACCTCGCCTGGTAATAATGGTGAAGGGTCTGTGATGTACGTGCCTAGTAAAGCCACTGGGAAGGTTGTGGACTACAACCATCTGAGGAAGGTCATAGACAGCAGCCATTCAGGGAAGGTTGTAGACAGCAGTCGTGCAGGGAAGGTTGTAGACAGCAGTCGTGCAGGGAAGGTTGTAGACAGCACCCTACAGGGAAGGTCGTAGACAGCATTCGTCCATAGAAGGTTATAGACCAACCGTCCAAGGAAGGTTTTAGACAGCAGTCGTGCAGGGAAGGTTGTAGACAGCGGCCGTGCGGGGAAGGTTACAAACAGCTCTGTGTATTGTCACCTTCACCGCTGTAATACTCGCTCGCTAAGTACTTGGGGCCACCTACCGGACCCGTGGTGGGGTGAAGGCGACCGTAACACAATCCTCGCGGCCAGGGCGTCACTCTCCCGACGGGTTTAATCCGACCTTTACAAGGTCCGTTCATGCCCTCCCCAACCTCACCAGGATTTGCATATTTTTGTCCAGATATTTTATGATAGCTGCGCCTGGTTGAGGAGGGTCGCCTAGGTGGGCCAGGCGTAGGCACAGTGAAGTAGGGAGTACACGAGACTAGCTTATGTACAATGATAATTTCACTGAAAGAAAATTCTCAGAGAATATGATAATTTCTAAATGTTCTGCGTCAGTACAAGTAACTTATACGATTATATTTGGTACAGAGAACATTATAAAGACATCAGTTTACATCACAGATAATTTTAAGCTCATCGCACAGGATTACCGCATATACTGTACAATGTCTCGTGTGAGAGACATAACTTGCTAGTAGCTTTCCGCGCGCGCGCTTGTGTGTGTGTGTGTGTGTGTGTGTGTGTGTGTGTGTGTGTGTGTGTGTGTGTGTTGCCAGTGGGGACTGGTGAGGTAAAGTGATGGATTATGGAGTGTTAAGCTCCCCCTCACCGCACCGGAAGTGTGAGGAAGACATGGGTGATGGGGTGACGGTGCCCTTACACCAACACCTCCTGTTCCTCTGGTCCATCTTTCCCCGGAGAGACGGTTTTCAAGTGTATTATGGTCCTGGGTAAGGTTGGCGTGTGGTGCGGCGTCGTGAAGTCAGAGATGGTAACGGCACGTCCTGCCTCGGGGGTGGCCATTCCTAGGTCTGTCTTGCCCCAGACACTGGTCAGCCACATATGCCATGATGATTCAGCTTGTTTAGCGAGTACAGCACTACCATGTGTGACGTCTGTTAGTTTGTTACGGGGACAGAGTTTTACACCCGTATCTTATCTCGTATATGATTATATACCTTGGAAGTATATGTGTGTGACTACTATTTGTGATTACTATTTAGGTGTAACGGGGAGAGAGTTCTGCACTCATGTTGCCCTGTCTCTTAACCTTGTGCAGTGTCTTTACTTCCTATGTATGTATGCACACGCACGCTCCCTGTGTGTGTGTGTGTGTGTGTGTGTGTGAGTTTGAAACCTTGTAATAAATTAATATTATTCATATACAGGCGTGTTCTAAGCGATAATATAATCGTAGTTTTTCGTAGAAATAGAATTTCTAAAATTTTGATCACATCACTTTTCTGTCCTTGCTGGTGACCACCTCTGAATCCTGCACCATAAGGGTTACTGTTAGCACAGCATCACAGCCGGCTTGTGTTGGTCTCACCTGGCATCCGTTGTCATCATTATCGACAAACGTTGAACGCATATCACACGCGAAAACACATCCATCACCCGTGTCTTATCATCTCTCACCCTCACCCCCGTCTTGGCTTCCGTCACTCCAGCACCATCTCTTTACTGACTCCCGTAACCCTAACGTATCACCTCTGTCCAATCTCCCGTCACCCAACACCACTCACTCTTGTTCAGGCTTTCGCCACTTCACTACCACTCTTGCCCAGATTTATCACCCCACCAGCACTTCTCTCCTGTTTCCCGTCATTCCAACACAACTGTTCTGTTTCCTGTTACCCCACCAACTAATCTCTCAAAGTTCCTGTCACTCTAACCACCTTGTCCTCGCTCTCGTTACCCCAACGTCACCCAGTCTCCCGTCACCCTAACATGACCCGTCCTGCCTCCCGTCACCCTTTTGGCCCCCGTCACTCCGACTCGCCAATCATATCGTGGCTTTTTTCAAGACACATTACTCTGCCGCTTTTGCTCCCCCAACACCCCGACAGATCGTGTCTTGGCATCTGTTTATTTCGCCTGTCACCACAACGCATCACCCCTGTCCACGCTTCCGTCATACGGCTCATCACCTCAGATCCAGTTCGCGTCGCTCAAATCTCATCATCCTTGGTCTAACTTCCTCCTTGCGTAGTATAATTATTGATGTTATTTGTCTTTATTTTAAGTGTTCATTAATAGTATTTTCGGTTCATTAGACTGGCATTATTTCACACAAACTGGAACTAATCAAAATGATTTCATTAAGATTCTAGAGAGGAACGTTCCTCAGTTTGTGTTTGTATACAAGCCGTGCTAGACGTACGTGCGCATCACGCAGGCAGCTGTCGCAATGCCATGTTCCAATCGGTTTTTAGAACCCTAGTAATGTGCTGCTTTTCTGTTAAACTGTGAGTGGCTTCTGATAGAATTTGCATCAAAGGATTAGATTGATTGAGATTAACGTTGCAAGCTCACGCACTAGTAGTTTTATAATGAAACCAGTTTTTCCTACTATACAGCCTGGAAGGGTGTTCGAATACGGCTGGCAGGGGGTGGCTGAGTGGCTGATGACTTGAGGAGGTGCCGCGTTTCACAACACACTTATTTTCTGTGCAAGTTCAAAAATTGGACACACTTCTGGATGTTAGAGCACCATTTATTCCATACATTTCAAGTATCTAGTTCTTAAAGATCCTCATTTCGAAAAACACTATGTTTGTACAAATTTCTGGCAGACTAAAACTGAGTAGTTGACAACTCGACCAACGTTCCTAGTTTTGCGTCCAGATCGAGCAGCTGGTGTCAGTTCCCTGTTTACCCACAGTGAGGAAGGTTGTAGTGTGGGTGTTAGTGAATTATTACTTTACGTCGGTTAGCTATACGATGTGACTTGTAAATTGCTGGTACACATGAGTTTGTTTTCTGAATGGAAACAATACAATGTTTGTACTGAAACAGCTCAAGTATATCGGAAGAAAAGGTTACGGGTTAATCCAATGTTTTACCTGTTAGCTAGTCAACCTGTAAATACAAAATGCAAATTCGCAATTGGATTAGTTTCGCCGGAACTTCTAATAACTTACCAGCGAGGTTCCGGGCGACTTCAACTCCGACGCCGCGGATAAGCGGGGATCTAGAGGCGAGTGCCCACGATGGAGGTATGTCAGAGGTCAAATTTGTCAGAGAGAGAGAGAGAGAGAGAGAGAGAGAGAGAGAGAGAGAGAGAGAGAGAGAGGGAAGTTCGAAGTCTTTACTGAATTGAGAGAGACTTGCCAGCCTTGTCATTTCACTTACGTCTTTGGCAGCCGCTGGGCTTATGTGGATTGCACATTTCCAGATGGTCCTCATAACAGTATTTAGTATTTCACGAGCATTTTTGATCTCAGAGGCTCCGAATACGTGAATTCTTGCTTTACTGTAGGGTCGCGACGACTCGAGCATCTGTTTTGACGAAATCATCAATACAATCTCTAAAGTGATTGCTGCAGGTGAAATAAAGTATAGAGATAGTGACATTAGAAGAGTCGCGTGTAAATTTAAAGTAGAATACAAACTCATGTACTCCTAGCATCCGAGATTGAGATACGATCCAGAGCCTTAGCCACTGCCCTATTAGTTTCAGTTCTCGGCTCATTTTTTGAGTGAAACTCATACCATTAGCTTTCTGAAGAGATAGCATGTGGGATAGCATGTAAAGCATAAATTTGTTTTACGTAATTTTTAACTTTGGATATCTGAGATGTCAGCCATGGTCTATTCAGGGCTATTCAACTAACTACTTTAGGACTAATTAGGGCCAGATTATGAAACAGATTGATGGAAGGGCCATACATTTATATTACTTCCATTTTATTTTTCTCTAAACATATCATTCAGCTAATTATTAGAATTGATCACGTTTCATTCAGCTAATTAATACAGTCGGTTACGATAAAAATTTTATTACATGTAAAATTTCTTAAGTACTTGAATAAATGAATAATTTCATTAATTTATTATAATTATTTTGTGTCTGTCAAAGGGCCAATGAAAAACCACTCAAGGGCTGGATTTGGCCCGCGGGCCACCAATAGAATATCCCTGGTAATACCTTGCCATCTTGGCTCACCTTAACATTTCTGCTGATGAATCTGAAGAACAGATATCCTTTGATTTCTGATCTATCAGAGCCCTTGTTACTTCTGAATTTATAGACACAGATATCCCGATTCTTGGTCACATGATCTCTAATTGGTAAAGCTCCTCAGGGCCACAGATTTTCGTCAGATTCGTGATGACTCTGTTTGTGACGAAGATGGATTCTTTCATTGTGTAAGCGTTATGGTTCCTTGTTTATGGGGGTCTGTACGAAGACTGCATTATAGAAAAATATTATTTAACTTCCTGTACCATATATTTTGTTGCGTAGACAAAGTTTGTGGTTTTCATACGAGGTACATTTCCTAGACAAAGTAACTTGGACTGCATGTAGGTCGTGCATGGCTGTTAGAAAGAATAAAAGCCAGCAGTAAGGCTCTTATCTTGCACCATGGTAGGCGAGCTTTAGAAATATGTTACATTTGTACAACTAATGTTATGGCACAATTCATGACCGCTCCATTCATGCTTCCGCCAGAAAAACAAAAAACCTGAATTTGATGAAGTATATAAGTCTGCTCTGCTTCTCGTTGATTTGTTACTTTGATCTTCAAACAAATCTTGTCGCATAATTTGTTGCAAGGCATCTGTGATGACGTGGAACGGGGGCTGCCTGAGATCCTGGTGACCTTTGACCCAATCCGAGTCTCAGCATGTTGATGATGTCGTTCTTACTCTTGCCGTGTTTCACCTTTGCCCCCGTTTAACACATCTTACATGTTTTACTGCGAGCATATTATAAGTAGTAGATATGGTTTCGGAAATGAAAGAGCGGATGCAGAGAATTAGGTTGCAAACGTTCGTACAATGGTTACTTAGAGGAGCACAGATTGTTGTAAGCACCGTCATGATAAGATTAGCGAGTGAGTATAGAACCTGCGTCAGTGAGGAAGGTGACCCGACCGTAACCCTTATCACGAGCGTTGGCGGAGGTACCGTACAACGCCCGCTTCAGTCGGGGACGCCGTGGCTGCCTGCATGGCCCCGCCCTGCCCCACATGTCGGTCATGCTGGGGCATGCAACCCTGCCATTACAGCTAACAAGTCCCTCACACTCTAATACACAGTTCACGGATAGAAAAATCTTCATGACATGACACTAAAACATAGGCTAGGACCTTACTCTTTCTCAGCTGTTCCTTTGTGGTGTAGTCACCTTGATATACACTGGTAATACTGTGATGACGCTCTATAGATAATGATGACATGATATGGTTGACTAGGTGAAGATTGTTATGGTCTGTACAGTTGGTGAAGATATCTTTGGATGGGGATGACGTGCTATGATTGTGAGTCACCGGTGATAACTAGGGTTAGGTAGTGATGACGTTCATTGGTTTGGCAGTTATTGGCTCAGTAAGCGAGACGCCCATCCCAGGCGGTGTAACAGTTGTGAGGGAGACGACGCACAACCCCTGGTGGAGTGCTGTGAGGGCAGCGAAAAACTCAGTCTCCCGAATGAGTGACGGAATGAGTGCGTCACGGTCCAGTCACAGAATGAGTGAATCACGGTCCAACCACAAGGGTCACATCTCTACTAGGAAAAAAATTGCAAGTGAATTTTATAATGTTGATTGTTCGGTGCGCAGGGCCGCTAGAGATGCGGCCCGCTTTGCTGTTAGACGTACATCTTGGTGAAAGCACCATCACCTCAGACGAATTTTCCGGCAGTAGTGTAGAATTCAAACCCACAGATTGACCCAGTGAATGCTTGTCTCCCCAGCATGGTAAGGAACCAGTGTTTCTCCTATGTTGTTCTTATGATTCTTTGTCTCGGCGTGGTAGGGAAACTGTTTTTCCTACGTTGTTCGTGTGATTCTTTTTTCCATCTTCCCATCAGCCTTCTGACCCTGGTGTAGTGAAGATGCGCTTGTCGAGGGTTGCGTGAACTTAAGTTTATCGAGGGTTTGGTAAATTTGCGTTTGATGGTGTCCCTTTGGTAATGAACATGATGGTGAGTGATAGTACGGAGGTATATAGACATAATGCATTCACTCGCGATTGACGGAATTTCTAGTTTCTCTTAGTTTTGTGTTGCTTGATAAAGAAAATAATGATAGGCAGTGACCATGCCAAAATATTGATAAGGCTAATAATATTAATGATAATGATAATATTGATAGAGGTAATAATAGTGATAGAGATAGAAACGAGAAGGAGGGTGATTTGGAATTATTGTGGTGATTATAATGAACGGTTTAGTGACAGCAGCAGCAAAGGGCTGATGAAAAAATCAGGGAAAATCATTGTGATGTTTGATGTGTGTCGGTGGTTGGCATTGGAGAGTGTCCAGCTTGTAGTACAGGCTCTGTTTCCCAGATATAACGAATGGGACATTACTGCACCCTAGGATCTAGTTATCTTAATGGCTCATCCTGCTACAGTAGGGAACACCATGGATACCCAAGATCTAGCAGTCCCAAAGGTTTGCTTTGCTGCAGCAGGGAACGTCACAGAGCTCCGGTGGACGGCGGCAGGTCGTCATTTTAGCAGGTGGATCAAGGTTCACCGTGTCTGGTGTAGCAGTTCGTCCTTGTAACTGCACTGAAAATGCAAGCGCTCAACGCTTGACGCCGTTCCCAGCACTCCTTCTGCCACATAGTCAAAAATCTGTGGGACATTAAGGTCGGGACGGCAAGAGTAGCCCGACAGTGATCATACAGACAATGTTACCACCCTGGACACCATTGCCTCTTCCAAATTGATCCAGTTTTATCACTAATGAATATGTGATAATTAGTGATAGTTAAAGATTACTGTCAGTAAATTATTTGTCTCAAGGAATTAGAAGTTTTGAGATGAAGTGGCCGCGAATTGGACGTAACAACAAGGAAGATAACCACAATTGACCACTGAATAGTTCGGGCCTGAGGGACACAGAGACTGACTGTTCATACCGACACATCCTGGAGGGAGGCAGGCATTAAGCTGCTGTTGGACAGTAATGACGACGTGTATGAACCTCGGAGGAATAGAAGGATCGCGGATGATCTTGCCGTGTCATACTTCCTTTCGAGTGTTTTCTGTTCTAAGGCGTATTAACCGTAATAGCTGGAGTCTTGCGTCTAGTTTGAGTAGCTGCCTCCACCACACGAGTGTGCAGTAGCCTAACTGGAGACTGTCTTTCGCACATTCCACAGTGAAAGATGTTACTACTCCTCTGGCTGACGGTGATCACACAGGGTGTTCCCACCGTGAACATCACCCCCGGCAAGCCACACAACGACCGCTATGAATGCGAAATCAAGTTTTAAAGGCCAACTGTTGGGCCCACGAGTTCTGAGAACTGTGCCACTCGTGTAGATTCAACCCCGGTAGCTGACGGGACTTGATCGTGGGATATTCATTAGAGAAGGAGAGTGTTGTTTGTTCTGCTTACTGAGATACGAACGTTATCTGTATTCGTGGGTGGTGTGGGTAAATAAAGAGGTGGTTCATTGCGATGGGTGGCTGGTGGTCGCGAGGCCCGGCTGGACTGGCAGCTGCTAACCCTGGTGATCCCGCGCGTCCCTCAGCTTGCAGTTGGCGTCATTTACAGCGTAACATGTGATTGCGTGAAGATGCACGTCGTTTGAATATTTGTGTCATTCGTGTATTGTATTATGATGAAGTATTATTACTAGTGTCGCTCGCTATTGGTCAACACGCATGCCCAGGGGGTGTCGTGTTGTGCGTCTGGCCACCTCTCTAGCTAAAAGGTAGACGGGTCTCTCATGATATTCGTCAGGTAGTGACCTTGTTAACTAGGGCATGTATATGTTAGATGATTAGCCTTCCGTGCACGTCGGGTGTGGCTCCGGGCGGGGCAGGAGAGAAAGCCGCAGCGGAGGGAGAGTGTAGGCGCCTCGGCCGCCGAGCATGACTCTCCTCTACTGGTGGTGGTGAGAACTGTTTGTATGAGGGGGTCTCATGGGGCGCCACGACACACACTGAAACTTGACACACAACAACCACCACTGTTGTTGACGAACATTCCTCCGGTTTTCCCAAGAAATGGGAATATTTTACCTTTAGAATCAACGTTTCTCCGACGTATATATTCCACCATAACCTGTGACAATGGGAAGATACAGATTTCTCTGTGAAAACCATAGTTGACATGATCGTGCAGTTGAGGTTATGATTTAGGGAATGGCTAGTCAAGGTTCCATGAGGAGGGTGGTTGGTGTGTTTACTGTGTTCGGGAAGCTGGGGATGGGATGGTGGATGTATCAGGTGATTTGCGGTTGACGATTTTTTTTTCTACCAAGCCAAATCCGGTTCTCTCTTGTGCACGCAAGTGTGTAGTTATCTCAGTATTGCGAGATGTTTTTCCTAGACTGTTATGTCCAGCAGGGAAACACCGATCCTTACCGTTAGCAGTTCCTGTGATATATAAAGGCTACATGATGTATAACCTATGAGAGCTTCCACCCTAAAGCTGCAGAACCGTCAGGAGGCAAGGACAGCACATCAATCAGAAAGGAACCTCGTCATCTTGCCAGCCTTTGTGACTGAAAAAGCAGAATAAACCTGAAATCAGCGAGTACCAGGGACTAGGGCAGTGGTCTGTCTTCATATATTACGTTCCGGTATGTGGTAGTGTTTCGTGCTGTCATACTGGTACACACATCTGTAGAGCAGGTGTCAATGATGACAGATGTACCCAGGAGGAGGGGAAACAGGATTGTGCCGTGCGTGAGGGAGGCGTCCTCGTGAGCACCGTCGTCATGGATCCCAGGTTAAGGCCAGGCCCAGTCGGTGGTGAGAGCCATATCCGGTGAGATCATCCACTTGCAGGCGGCAGAATTATCCTGTCCTTATAGAGGGCCGATATTGCTCATCAACGTTGTCGTCAGAGGTGGAGTGTTGACCGTAATTTGTGTACGTCACACTGGTATATGTGTGTCTGTCGTCCTCCCGTGTCTTCTGGTAAACTTGGTGTTGCCACGGCAGCCGCGACGACGCCGCAAACAGCCCACTTACTGCTAACGACCAACGCCCCCTCCCCTCCCCCCCGTCACCAGGAGGGTCTGTCGTGAGCTGCCGCCACTACCACAACCACAGTTCCGCCTTACTTAAGTGGCCACGTACTTCAAGGCCAGACATTATCGTTGGCTCGGGATATCTTGTGTGGTGTCGTGTGTGTGACTTTATGACAAGCAGGACATGAGGTTTGTGTGTGTATGTGTGTGTGTGTGTGTGGCCGCCGTCTCTCTAGATGTGTAAGGGGCCAGGGGGCCTCGTAGTCCACAATTCTGGTAGTTAAGGGTCTGAACCGTATTGAATGGTTGCTGTGCACTGAGGCGAGCGGCGCTCTCAGTTTCGCCTTGGTAACCAAGACTGGAATATATTTTGGTCTCAGACCAACAACAAATGAAGCAAATGTTGTTGATCGCTCGTCAGCGACATCTGGCCTAGAAGATATCTGTTCAAGGCAAAATATCTCCTGTGAGATTCGACCTCGAGCACCATTAGTGATTGCAGTAGTTTGTAGTAAACGTCGTATTGCAAATTATAATGAGAATCGCTTCATAAACTGATGTCCTCTCCTTGGTGAAAAGTGGATAATGATTCTTCATGGCTCTCTTATTTTAAATGAGTCGTATAGTTGATTTACGGTCAGGAACGCAAGTAGTCATCACGAGGCGATGGGGATAAACGTACTACATTCTGACGGGTTATTACCACTCGCCACACTTACGGCCTTACCATACCACCCTCCGCCTCCGCCATCGTCTCCGCTCACCACTACCTGTCATCACTGATGCCACTCACCCACACCCACCAGCCCCGCACCCACTCTCTACCACCTATCCCAGACGCTCACACTCTTCCCTCTCTGATCCACCTCTGGTCAGTCCCCTTGCTTTCCCTGCGTTTGCCCTCCCACCACTGCCCTTTTTTTCCACCACTACCCACCACACTAGATTAGAGTGTCAATAAGTCAAACGAAATACACTTTTTATTCAGTAAAAATCCCATCCGCCACCACGTGCCTCACGCACCCAGACTATCAACCACATCGCTACCATTATTTACACATACGCTACCACTTCCTTTACTCATCCAGACTATCAACCACACATCCATCACCACGTCCCTTACTCATCCAGACTATCAACCACACATCATCACCACGTCCTTTACTCATCCAGACTATCTACCACACATCCATCACCTCGTCCCTTGCTCATCCAGGCTGTCGACCACGTCACCGCCTTCATCCACACATCCACCACTCACCCAGACCATCAACCAGAGATCTACCACCACGTCCCTCGCTCACCCAGACCATCAGCCACACCACTACCACCATTACCTCCACGTCACCGTGACCAGTGACGCCCTCACCTGCCACTAAATCACCTGGTAGGAGGTGAGTCCTCGCCTCAGATTGTCTCCACTGGTCCAGCGTTCTTTCATGACCGGCAGATATTTTTACCGGCATAATAGCCGTCTGACACGACCATAGGTGCGTGGGCTGGACTTGCCACTACTCCCCGAGGGATGGAAGGAGTCTACTGTAAAATCCCCTTAACAATTAACATGCGAGTTTCTCTGGTCTAATGGCATTTCAGAAAAATACAATGAAAGTGATTGTTTCGGTATTTTTTATGTTGCTCTCTCTCAAGCGTGTGTATAAACGAGTCTTTAATATTATTATTTCAGCCAGTGATCGTTTAGGCAATGGCCTCTTCCTGAGTACCGGTGGGAGGGGTTGGAGCCGCCGCTACCCAGACATAATTGCTTCTCCGTCAGCGTCATCGTAAACCCATTACAGATGAAGGCGCCATAGGAGGGATGGGTCTGGTGGCAGGATGTGAGAGCCTCAGGTGCTATTAACCCACGTCCCTGGCCAAATCCTGCCGCACCAGAGGTCAGGATTACATTACCACTATTGTTACCGCCGGAGTAGCTTAACATTCCCAACCCTAACGTACGTGGTTTTTTATAGGCCTACGGACCAGTTTGTACGTTGTTCTTTGGAGCCTTGTGGACCATTCTTTTCCTGGACCTGGGCCGGTTTATTATCGTATCGTGCACAACACGGTCATGGCTGAGTCAAGGAGGCCATGCAGTGTATAACCCTTCTGAGTACCTGAGTAATCTACGATTCTTGAGCACGACGGTACAGTTCTTGTACTTTGGACGGTACGATTCTTGAGCTCAGCGGTACTGCTAATGTATATCTAGGGCGATCAAATTTTTGAGAACGACGGAACGACAATGTACCTGCGATGGTGCTCCCTACGACGGTCCTACTACCCATGAAAACGACGCTTGCGACCTTTGGGCCGTCATGGTAGAGCAGGAGGGGGAGGAGCAGCAGCAGCTGGTGGTAGAGCAGGAGGGGGAGGAGGAGCAGCAGCAGCTGGTGGTAGAGGCAGGAGGGGGAGGAGCAGCAGCAGCTGGTGGTAGAGCAGGAGGGGGAGGAGCAGCAGCAGCTGGTGGTAGAGCAGGAGGGGGAGGAGCAGCAGCAGCTGGTGGTAGAGCTGGAGGGGGAGGAGCAGCAGCAGCTGGTGGTAGAGCTGGAGGGGGAGGAGCAGCAGCAGCTGGTGGTAGAGCTGGAGGGGGAGGAGCAGCAGCAGCTGGTGGTAGAGCTGGAGGGGGAGGAGCAGCAGCAGCTGGTGGTAGAGCAGGAGGGGGAGGAGCAGCAGCAGCTGGTGGTAGAGCTGGAGGGGGGAGGAGCAGCAGCAGGCTGGTGGTAGAGCAGGAGGGGGGGAGGAGCAGCAGCAGCTGGTGGTAGAGCTGGGAGGGGGAGGAGCAGCAGCACTGGTGGTAGAGCAGGAGGGGGGGAGGAGCAGCAGCAGCTGGTGGTAGAGGCAGGAGGGGGGAGGAGCAGCAGCAGCTGGTGGTAGAGGCAGGAGGGGGAGGAGCAGCAAGGCAGCTGGTGGGTAGAGCTGGAGGGGGAGGAGCAGCAGCAGCAGCTGGTGGTAGAGCAGGAGGGGGAGGAGCAGCAGCAGCAGCTGGTGGTAGAGCAGGAGGGGGAGGAGCAGCAGCAGCAGCTGGTGGTAGAGCTGGAGGGGGAGGAGCAGCAGCAGCAGCTGGTGGTAGAGCTGGAGGAGGAGGAGCAGCAAGCAGCAGGTGGTGGTTGAGATCGTGGCTTCAGCCGCCACGTGTTGCTGGCCCTTGACCACTTTGCGTTAGGATACAAACTTGTGACATCTCTTGGGGAACATACGTCACGCCGCGGCTACGGTGTCGGCAGCGTCACGCTCACTTTCGATCTATCATCCTCCTGGCCGGCGCCGTTTCCGTCCTGGCTGGTAACATCGCCGTCCTGGCCTGTAACACCACCGCCCTGGCCTGGCAAACCACCGTCCTGGCCTGTAACACCACCGCCCTGGCCTGGTACACCACCGACCTGGCCTGTAACACCACCGCCCTGGCTGATAACATTACTGTCCCGGCTAGTAACTTCCACGTCATGGCTGGTAACACCACCGTCCTAGCTTCTAACATTACTGCCTTGGTTGATAACACCAACATCTTGGCCTGTAACGCCACCGTCCTGGCTTGTAACACCACCTTCCTGACCGGTAACATGACCGTCTTGGCAGGTAACATCACTGGCCAGGCTGGTAACACCACATCGGGGCGACACCCGACCCGACCACTCCTGCTGGAGGAGATACACATTACCCTGGGACTCGGGTCTCAAGCAAGTCGGCTTAGCGTTAGCAGCGCTTTGTTCTTGACTAAACCTCTCCCTCTGGACGACCCGCCTCACCCACAAGGGACGGGAAGGGGAGGGTTGAAGAAGTGGTCGAGGTTACACATGTTGATATAGGGTGTGGTGGTGATAGTGTGGTTCAGGGTTGGGAAGCATGTGTCGTGCTGAAAACGTTGTGGTGCTCTGATCATCAAAGTTCTTTTCTGTTGTAATAATGGAGAGTGGAATAGGTCGTACAGACACACATGGAACAACTTAATGCTTTTTAGGGGGTTAGTACAGAAGTGATGAGTTATTCTACGTGGTGTAGGACTATGTTATGTAGGTGAGGTAAGATGTTGGAGGCAGGCTAGGCGGAGTCCCGCGGTGCTGGCTTAGTTGCAGGTGAGGGCGTCCATGGGAGAGATGCATGGCTGCCGAGTCTCGTGAAGCTTCTGCAGGAGAGATATTTAGCACTTTCTGCAGTTCTGAGTTAGTAAGTGGTTGTCATGTGTGCTTTTTACTGCAGGAGACCGCGGGCATAGCTGTAGACCCCCATAATTCATTCTGCTCGAGATGGGCGGCGGCTCTGTCTCAACTTAGTCCTGTTGAAGGTAGCCGTCGGAAAAGAAGAACCACAGAGAATTGCCAGGAAGGTGAAACATCAGGAGTCACATGATGGACAGCTGCTGAGGTGGCATTCCAAGGGCTCTTTGAGTTTTAAAGTCAAATGATCGACTTCAGGCACTAAAGCGGTGCAGTTGTTGTTTGAGGCTAAATCGACCAGTTTTACACGGATGGTTTAGGGTAAAAGCTTGGAGAACGGTGCAGCTTACATGGCGATGGGTACTGTTTACGAAACTAGTGCAGCTGACATAATGATGGGTGAATTCCTGGTGAAGTCTTCGGGGGTTGAGTCATAGGTCAACCAAGCTGTTGAGTCGTATCCTTCAGGTTCACATAACCCCCACAGCTTAGCTGGTCTGGTACATTTTATAGGCACCTGTCCAGTGCACTCTTAAACTTTTTTAGTTTTCATCCCAGTCTGCTTCTGATGATTGCAGGCAAGGTGTTGAAGAGTCATGGGCCCCGGATGTTGAAGGCTTTCACTCTTTTTCTGCATATCACACCTTGGGATTTCAGAGATAGTATTTTGCAGGATGTTATTTCCGAACGTAAGTTAGGAACTGTACCTTCTAGGATATTCCGGGTAAAAATGATGATGCGATTCGTATCTTTCCATCTGCGCTTCAGGAGATTTCAGGCGTTGCTAGTAATTTAGTTCATCTACCACGTTAATGTGGGCCGTAAAAGTGCCTCTTAGGTATATTTTCTAATTCAACAATGTCGGCCGTGTTGTAGGGAGTTGTTAGAACACAGCAATATTCATTCATTCGTGAAAGAATAAGCGCCTTAAATGATATCATTATTTTCCTTCAAGTCTCGAAAGTCCACAGATTCCAGCCCACCTTCCTTTAAGAGGAGGCAACTGTTGTTTTGTCGTGTTCGCTGAAGGTGGGGTTGTAAGACATCATTACTCCGAGGTCTGCCACATTATTCAACTGGTTTATGATAGTGTCTGTAACTGTCCGGTATTCTGCATCGTGTTTGACTTCTTCATGATGAATGGTAAGGGGCACAAGAGCAGTTGATGTGGTGTAGGGTAAGAACTTAAGAGTTGAGGCCAGTGCTTTTGACATGGTGGTGGGTAAGGACTGAGGGCTAGGAGATCAGTGCAAATGACGCGATGGTGGTTAAGTGCTAGGAGATAGTGTGGCCCACGTGGTGGTGGGTAGGGGCAGCAGGTGGTACAGTGTGGTGGTGACTCTTTCAGCGAGTTTATGTCAGCGATGATGGTGGTGGTGGTAAGGGGAACCTGAGACACAGTCCCGACGACGAACCTGGAGTGGTGATCACTGCTGGTGATCTGTCTGGTGTGGCCTTGTGGGTGGGGGCGCCTCCTGCCACACCCAAGCACCCACCCCAAGGAAGGCCTTCCACCAGGATCACAAACGATAAAATTAGCCTCCCCGAGATGTGGTGGGTGGAGCCGGGGGAGCGCTGTCTCCTCCATCCCATAACCCTCCTGCGGTACACCCCAGGACCCTGGCCGAGTCACGTGTAGCTGAACTGGCTCCCCCGCACCCCAGGGCTGGTTTGGAGAGATGTTTCTGCGATGGTTTGATGTAGTAGAGACGTTTGTGGTAAGAATGACTGTTTCTCTAAAGAACCATTGCTTTCGTCAGCGCGTCACCTGAAGTGTGACGAGAGTAAAAAGTATGACGCGCGTGACGCGATTGTGGCGGTGCGGGCGGCGGCCGTGACGGAATGGCAGGGCGTAGACTGCCTGCGTCACGTGTACATCTCTATCACTGAGGAGGAGGGGGAGGTGGTCGCCTCTTACTGTGGCGTGAGATGGTTGGCTGGAGGAGTGAGTAGGTCCTCGCCCGTCCGTCTGTCCGTCCCGGGTGAGGTGTAGTGGAGGGGGAGCGAGCGTGACCCTCCCGCCCGCCCGCGTCTCGGGTGTCGGAGCCATAACAAAGCCCAGGAACCTCCCGCTGCTCGCCTGCCCGACGACGCCTTACAGATCGTGTTTGATCAGGAAACAGCGGCTTACTGCTGCAGGCGGTGACCAGGCCCGCTCAGGAACACCACTTTCCTAACATCTAACTCAGTCTTGCTTCACTTACCAGTTACAACAGGCCGCTTGTGGTAGCTTTCCTGGGAAGTAGTGCACACACACACACACACACACACACACACACACGCATATATATATATATATATATATATATATATATATATATATATATATATATATATATATATATATATATATATATATTTTTTTTTTTTTTTTTTTTTTTTTTTTTTCATACTATTCGCCATTTCCCGCGATAGCGAAGTAGCGTTAAGAACAGAGGACTGGGCCTTTGAGGGAACATCCTCACCTGGACCTCTTCTCTGTTCCTTCTTTTGGAAAAAAAAAAAAAAAAAAAAAGAGAGGGGAGGATTTCCAGCCCCCCGCTCCCTTCCCTTTTAGTCGCCTTCTACGACACGCAGGGAATACGTGGGAAGTATTCTTTCTCCCCTATCCCCAGGGAAAATATATATATATATATATATATATATATATATATATATATATATATATATATATATATATATATATCCCTGGGGATAGGGGATTAAGAATACATCCCACGTATTCCCTGCGTGTCGTAGAAGGCGACTAAAAGGGGAGGGAGCGGGGGGCTGGAAATCCTCCCCTCTCTCTTTTTTTTTTTTTTTTCCCAAAAGAAGGAACAGAGGGGGCCAGGTGAGGATATTCCAAAAAAGGCCCAGTCCTCTGTTCTTAACGCTACCTCGCTATCGCGGGAAATGGCGAATAGTATGAAAAATATATATATATATATATATATATATATATATATATATATATATATATATATATATATATATATATATATATATATATTGGAAGGAGGTTAATTATGTGCGGAAAACAAGAGAACATATTGGAATATCGGTGAAGGGGAAGTGGTAACAGGTAGTGATGAAGTGAGGAGGTGGAGTGAGTGTTTTGAAGGACTGTTGAATGTGTTTGATGATAGGGTGGCAGATGTAGTGTCAATGGGTTGGGGTGGTATGAGAAGTGAGAGAGTCGTGTAGAGTGGTTTAGCGAGGAGAGAAGAGGTGGTGAAAGCCTCGCAAAAGATGGAATGTGGTAAGGACTGGAGTGGATGGTATTGCGGGTGAATTTATCAGAAAAGGGGTTGACTGTAGTTGATTGGTTGGTAAGGATTTTCAGTGTTTGATCTGTATTGATCATGGTGATGTGCTTGAGGCTTGGCGGATTGCATGTATAGTACCATTGTACAAAGTCAAGATGGATTAAGGTGAGTGCTCAAACTACAGAGGTTTAACTCCGTTGAATATTCCTGGAAAATTGTATGTGAGGGTATTGATTGAGAGGGTAAAGGCATGTTCAGCGCACCAGATTCGGGAGGAGCAGTGTGGTCTCAGAAGTGTTTGAGTGATTTGAGGATCGATGTTTGCATTGAAGAATAAGTGTTAGAAATACTTAGAAAAACAGATGGATTTGTATGTGGCATTTATAGATCTGGAGAAGGCATATGATGGAGTTGATATAGATGCCTTGTGAAAGGTCGAAGGAGTGTACGGTTTTAGGGGAAAGTTGCCAAAAACTATTAGAAGTTCTTATCAAGAGTGTATGGCATGTATGCAGTTAGGGAGAGAGGAAGGTGACTAGTTCTCGGTGAATGTTGGTCTGCGGCAGGGTTGTGTGATGTCCCCATGGTTGTTTGATTTGTTTATGGATGGGGTGATGAGGGAGGTAAATGCAAGAGTATTGGAAAGACAGGCGAGTATGCAGTCTGTTGGTATTGAAAGGGCCGGTGGTGTGAGTCAGTTTTGCTGGTGATACAGCACTAGTGGCTGATTCGAGTGAGAAACTGCAGAAGTTGGTGACTGAGTTTGGAAGAGTGTGTGAAAGGAAAAAATTGAAAGTAAATGTTAATAAAAGAAAGGTTATTAGGTTTTGCAGGATCGAAGGACTTGTTAGCTGGGGTGTGAGTTTGGAGAAAAAACTGGAGGAGTGAAGTGTTTTAGTTACATTATAGTGGACATGGCAGCGAATAGAATCATGGAAGTGGAAATGAGTCAGAGAGGGGTGTTCTGGGAGCGATGAAGAATGTGCGGAAAGAGGAAACATTTTCTGGAAGGACAGAAGTGGGTATGTTTGAAGGAATAGTAATCCCAACACTATCATATGGTTGCGAGGCATGGGCTATGTGCGGTGGAGGATGGAAATGTTGGAAATTAAGTGTTTGAGGAAAATGTGTGGTATTAGGTGGTTTGATCGAGTAAGTAGTGAAAGGGTAAGAGAGATACCTGATAAAAAATATTGTGGTTGAGAAAGCTCAAGAGGGTGTATTGAAATGGCGTCTACATATGAAGAGAATGAGTGGGAGATGGTTGACAAAGAAGATATCGTGTCAGAAATGGAGGGAACAAGGAGAACGGGGAGACCAAATTCCAGTTGGAAGGATGGAGTGAAATAGATTTTGAGCATTCGGGGCCCAAACATTCAGAAGGGTGAAAGGCGTGCACGGGGTAGAGTGAATGGGAACGTTTAGTATATTGTGGTCGACGTGCTGTCAGTAGACTGAACCAGGTCATGTGCAACCATGGAAAGGTTTGTGGGGCCTGGATGTAGATAGGTAACCATAGGTTTCGATGCATTACTCATGACAGCTAGAGAATGGATGTGAGCGGATGCGGCCTTCTTTGGCTGTTGCTGGCGCTGCCTCGCTAACGTGAGAAACGGTGACCAAGTATATATGAGCCCGACGAGTTTCCAGTACCCCTTCCGGTCCATGAGCCCAACGAGTGTCCAATATTTTATATCCCCTATCCCTAGGGATAGGGGATAAAGAATACTTCCCACGTATTCCCTGCGTGTCGTAGAAGGCGACTGAAAGGGGAGGGAGCGGGGTGGCTGGAAATCCTCCCCTCCGGTTAATAATTTTGCAAAAGAAGGAACGGAGAGGTGGGCCAAGTGAGGATATACCCTCTAAGGCTCACTCCTCTGTTCTTAACGCTACCTCGCTAACGCGGGATAAGGCGAGTATGTATGAAATATACAACATGGAAGGTGTTAATATATCGATGATATACGTATGACTAAGCTGTTTGTATTTGACGGTTATGTCATCAGGAGTCTGTCTAGTGGAGGCTAGACACTTCACGCTCCCTCGTGGGTGTGCGTACGCCTGGGCGAGCGTGATGGGAAGGTTATGGTGGAGTGTGATTGGCCACTGGGGTAGAAGATGGGACGTGATGAAGCCTGATCGTTCGTGTGTGAGGCAAACTTGTGGTGGGTGAGTGAGCGGCGGCGAAGTAGACAGTACAGGGGTTAGCTACAGTGTTGAACGCTTCTCCACGCCGTTTATTACGTCTTGCTACACTTTAACATTACCTGCTGTAGGAACGGAAGTCTGGCCAGTACCTGGGTGGATTACGGATGTCTGCCGCTTGCTCCCTCATCTTGGAATCCTGTTTAAGTAGCCACAATGAAGGATGATTTGATTTCTTCAGGTATCACCAGCAAGTTCGTTGTAGCGGTCATGCTTATCGTGTGAGCGGTAGTGCAATATGATTAGTGGTTACGAAGGGTCTTCGTCGTGTCACAGTAGCCTAATGAGCATTACACAAATTGTTACGAAAATGAGTTCATTGCTTAAACTTAGTCCTTCATACAGCAAGTTTACGGACGAGATGCAAAGAGAAGTTGAGGTATCTTGATATTAATAACATGTTGTGTCGGGGGAAATTGCCCTCACCCTACAGTGATGTCGTCATCTTGGCTTGACTCGAAATTTACCTCCATCACCTTCCCGCTCGGACACCATGTGGTGTGTGCGTGGCTGCAGAAGTCCAATAGTTCTCATGATGGTGATGTTGGTCTGGTTTATCAATGATTTATGGTGTCACTGGTTGAGGCCACCCATACCTCGCCATGTTGGGTGATTGATTACGTGTATGGGTGTTGTTGTCGCCCAGCGAATGTAAGGTAACGCGTCACAGTGTCGAGGTGTTGGTCGACGGTGTGGTGACAAGCGCTGTTGAACCGAGCGTTCGTCCTCCCCCTGCAGTGACGTGCTTCACCAACGGTATGAGCCCACAGTGATTGACGAGAGAGAGAGAGAGAGAGAGAGAGAGAGAGAGAGAGAGAGAGAGAGAGAGAGAGAGAGAGTCATGCTGAGTGAGATATTAACAATCATATATCATGAATAATTTCTCATCGACTCGATTGAAGAGAACTGTAAACAGAACTACAGTAGGTGCCCTATACCTTGTGGTGTATTAATAAGACAGTGACTTGTATATTAGAATTAGGAGATATGCCAGCACGCAAGTCACTGATGGTGGTGGCGGCGGTGGTTTGTGTAAGGAGAAGGCGGGGAGGAGTCGAGTTGGGGAGGGTAAACTTCCGGGGAGGAGTGGTGGAGCAGCCAGCCAGCCATCAGTGACACTACTGGCCATCGCGGCGTGTCGAGGCTGGCTTGCCCCACGCCGCCTTTTGGGTACTATTGTTTACTAGTGAATACACCACCTTCCCCTTCCCTCTGCTTGCCTTCATGCTGCACCTCTCTCTCTCTCTCTCTCTCTCTCTCTCTCTCTCTCTCTCTCTCTCTCTCTCTCTCTCTCTCTCTCTCTCTCTCTCTCGATGAATTTGGAAACAGTAAAAGTTGTGAGCATACAAAAGTTTTAAAAGTAGTATGATTGCAGAGTTAAGGTTCAAGAGATTAGGCCACCCATGAGTGTAAAACTTCCTCCCCGCACAGCACACATAGGTCATTACGCACTGTGGTGTAGTGGTTAGCGTCAGTGACCGTATTCACACAGGAGCTCGCACGGGTTCGAATACTGGGTGCGGCAGTCTGCCCACAACCCATTTAGTTGTCCATCCTTCCCATAGGCTGGTTTATGAATGGATACCTGGTTTAGGCTAGAGCGTGTATGTATGTATATACACGTAGGAGTAGATATGGTACATATATACAAAGTTAAGGGATGGGGCAACACGAGTGTAAAACTCTCCCCGTAACACACAAACGGTAGGAACACACTCCCTGGCCGCTCATTGTAGTACTTCACGCATCTTTTTGAGACATATTTTATAATCGCTCGTAATCTATAAATAGTGAATTGAAAATCAGTTTATATATATATATATATATATATATATATATATATATATATATATATATATATATATATATATATATATATCATAGCCTAAGCCATGTGCCTCATTTATCGACGAGCCCTTGTGGAAGATGAGCAGTTAGGTTGACTGCAGACCGACTGCTTCGACCAGGATTAGAAACTATGCGGGTTTGAATTGCCTCACGGCCCGTTCAAATGCGAAACGTCCTGTCTAAAGTACTGCATATTCTCAGAAGTGACTGTACGCTGTCTAATTTATGACTTGGTCCGTCTAACTTTCTTCAAAGTCTGTCTCACTCACAGCACAATGATATGATGATATTTGTGGGTTCCTGTCTTTCCTGTTGACAAGTTTCTCATCATTTTTACTGGTCAGGTTTATGTGGGTTGTTGCCCATCAGCATTGCCTTGCTATGGCTTCTGGCTTTGGATGTGCGGGCTGTACACCGTAACATTATAAAACCACGCAGTATAGAGCGAACGCAGTGATTTAAAACCACATCTTATATAGTGAACGCAGAGTTTAACTCCACTACCACATCGTATAGCATGAGTTTTTCAGTTTATGATGGGGGTAAGGGAGGGCATGTGCCACTGTATGATACTGGCACAGTGGTGCGGGTGGAGGCAGCAGTGGCATGGAGAGGCCTCGGGTGAAAGAACTCTGTCGACTGGCAGCCATCATGGGGGCGGAGGTCCGGGGGATGCGGCCTGCAGGTAGACTAAACACATTAGGGCGGGTGGGCTAGGTGGGTCACGTCGCCACCCACCTGCCTGCCTGGCTGGCATCAGCGCCCAGAAGGATCCACACAACTTGTACATTCAGTACCATCTCCTGGAGGAGGACTCGGGGGCGTGCACCTGGAACAGACTCTGGGGCCCTAAGATTACTGAAGTACTCTCAATGATAAGTAACTGTTTCAAAGTAGCATTTTATCCCAGTAGTACTTAAGTATTATAAGAGTGAAGATTAGAAGTTTAAATACTGTTGTTATGCCATGTGATGGTGGCTGGGCAGGGTGCTGGGGTAATGAGGATGCTAAATATTTACACAACGTGTACATACGATGGCCAGGGAGCCTGGTGTGTAAACACTTCTGCAACACCTCACCTCACTGCCACCCACACCTGCAACACTGCTGCACCTCACTGCTACCCATGTCTACAACACTGTACCCCACTGCCACGCATGCCTGTAGCACTACACTTGAGAACACCCACACGACACTGCACCAGCAACACCACCTCTGTCACCCAACACCAGCAACACTGAACCACACTGCCACCCATTCCTGCAAAACTGCACCACTAAACCTCACTGCCAGACTCTGCACCTCGTTGTCACCCATGCCTGAAGAACTGCACCCTGCTGCCACTCTCTTCTGCAGCACTGCACCAAACTGCCATCCACACTGCACCTCACTGTCGCCTGGTAAATACCTGGTGAAGTCTTCAGGGGTGTTGGACCCCACAACTCGGGCTGGGCCTAGGCTGTTGGCTTTGGTCGACCACACTGTTGGAAGCCGCAGCCCGCAGGCCCACATAACCCCCGCAGCCTAGCTGGTCTGGCACAGTTTGTTTTTATTTGTCCAGTGCACGTTTCAACCGTGCATCCCAGGCTGTTTCTGGTGATAGCAGGCAGGGTGCTTGAAGAGTCTTTGGCCCCGGATGTTCAAATCGTTCTCTCTCTTTTCGTGCATATCACACCTTACTGCCACTTACACCTGTAGCACTGCACCTCACTGCCGCCCACGCTTGCATCACTGCACCTCACCTCTAGCTACAACGGTACCCAACAAGTATCTACAGTAGATAAAGATGTCATCAGTTGTGTAAAGTTTACAGAACATGAATATTATTCCCATCCATCATGTGGTATAGGTGTGGTGATGATGATGGTCACAGGGCCTGGTTCTGTGGTTGGATCATAAGGTAAGGAGAGATATACAGAATATACTGTGTTGTGGATGTTGATGGCATCAGTAGGTGTAGAAGAGCAGCTCCCTCTGGATGGGATGGTCTTCCCTCCCTCCCTCCCTCCCACCCAGGCTCCGCCGCTCATCCCTCATGAGTCATCTGCCATACACACGTGAAGGATCGTCCACTCAGCGGCAGTGGGAGGAAAAGTGGCCGTTACTAGCTGCCAGCCGTCGTGTCAGCAGTAGTGGTCGTCCTCTGCTGCAGGACTCTCAGCGGCAGTTGTCGCCTCCTCGCTGTAGAGGGACACAGCGGCCGTCATGTCTGCGACAGTGGTCGTCCCACGCTGCTTGGGGCACACAGCGACCGTCGTGTCGGCGGCGGAGGTCGTTCACATGTCATTTTCGATCTGTCGTATTGATCGGCCGTTGGGAGAGCCCCTGGGGCGCTCCTCCCAGGGAGGGTGATGGCGTCCACCCACCATGCACACACCCACTCAATCGATGGTAGTGGAATTCGGTGATTACAGGCGGCTGTCTGGAGGATTCTGAAGGTGTTGGAATGTCTGCCTTGTGAGTGCAGCGGTAACATGACGCGCAGCCATTACGGTCCCGCAGATGGTAGGTCTAACCGCCAAGTTCCTTAGGGGTGGAACATGAGTATGTTAATCCACCCACGACCACTTATGCCACGACGGTCAGAGAGAGAGAGAGAGAGAGAGAGAGAGAGAGAGAGAGAGAGAGAGAGAGAGAGAGAGCAGTGTCATGGTGGTATGGTGTGGTGGGCGCTGTGTTGCTAGCATAGTCTGGGGGTGAGCAGTGGGTGGGGCTGGCATGCAGGTGTGGCCAGATAGGAGGGAGGGAGGGGGGAGGCAGGACAGTAGTCATCCTGACCTTCACTAACACACTGATATTGAGGTTGTACACGTGTGTTGTTGATGTGGTATTGAGGTTGTACACGTGTGTTGTTGATGTGATTCTGAGGTTGTACGTATGTGTTGTTGATGTGATATTGCGGAGGGTGTGTGGAGAGGCGGTGTGAATGATTCTGTAAGAGCCATTCCCCACACGTGAGTCACCTGTAGCCCGTGTCCTCCACATACCTCCAGTACTAGACCGAAGGTCCTCCGTCCGTAGCTCCACCTCTGCTGGTCATTATAGTGTTACCCACTGGTGGTCGGCAGTTCAGGCTGTGTGTGGTATCAGTCAGTGAGATTTTCACAGTCTATCTGTCACTGTGGCTTTGGGTCATTCGAGCAGTAGACAGGAGAGAACAGGTGGGCAGCAGTTGGTCCACTGTCATGCAGGTGGATAAAAGCAGGTCTCTTGATGTGAAGAGAAGCAAGTCCATATCTCTTTAGTTGGATAGTAGCAGGTCCATCATCTCCCATGATAATGTATCAAGTAAAACCTGTGCATATCGAGACATTGGCTACACATCATTGGACTACAAGATGCTATGGCTGGTAGAGTCTCGTCTGTTGTAGGCAATGTTGGCAGTTGTTCCAGCAGAAATGTTCACGATATCATCTGTATGAGATGTAAAGTGTGTGGCCAGAGATATATGTTATTGGTAAGGTATCTGAAATTGTGAGTGTTTTCAGGTTTTGTATTATATTACTGAGTATTATATGAAAACTGTAGAGTAATATACGAGATTTGTGCAGTGTAATGTTGTAATGTGATCACTTGGGTGTGAGGGAAGCCCTTTTGTGGCCACTGTAATCCTGCACCACCGCTAACGCGATGAACATGCTCGACTCATACACGCAAATAAGATTGTCTGGATTGATTGTTATACCACAGTACTCCCTTGTTATTGTTTCGTGGTGTCAAGATGGAAGATTTTATGGGTATCATTCTAACCGTAATGTTTGTATGAATACATCATGTATGCTGCCAGTTAGTTGGTCGATGTTGTATGACTAACTGTGTCCCTCTCTCTCTCTCCTGACAGGTAAGACTGGTGTGTGGCTGCACTTGACCCTCGCTGCGGCCCACGGTAATAATCTCTCCTGTATATTGTTCTTTGTCGTCGCCGTGCACGTACCGGGCCAGCCAGCCTGCCTCAGTGCGGAGTCCAGGCCGTCTCCCTCGTGTGTGTGTGTGTGTGTGTGTGTGTGTGTGTGTGTGTACAGACAACAGTTATACAGAAGCCAGACTAGTGAACCAGCCGGGCTAGCCTCCCTAGTGATGGTGTCGGGATGGGAAGAGTAGCTGAGTTGATGGTGGGTTCTTTGTTGACGTGATTGGGGTAAACGAGATGACATGTGGGTAACCTGACTAACGGGGTCCATAGGGGGTCTTTTGTGAATGGCATTTGCATAATTGAAATTTCAGACCTGATATGTCTTGAAAGTGGCTTTCACATTGCTGTTTTTTGTCTGCATTGATCCCAAAGATTATGTATTAGATTATTTATGTGATGAATAATTTCAGGTAATCATTATTGAGTCTGTCAGGTTCATAGACAGATAGTGAAGCTATAGTTTCCCCGAGTGATAACGTGTATGATCCATGTGAAATTTGACGTCTGCAAAACATGGGCATGAAAAATACTCTCAGTGACCGTGAAAAAGTTTTCAACCATTATAACTTGGATGTTCCACTGATGACACGAAACCTGAACTAAGTTGGTTGATAGTCCTTTGTTTCTTGTTCCTTGTGTGTGTGTGTGTGTGTGTGTGTGTGTGTGTGTGTGTGTGTGCGTGTTTCAGGTTGGTATGGAGTCATTTTGTTTGTTGGTATAAGGGGTTCTCTCACATTTACTGCCTGGGAAAATGTCAGCTGTACTGGGAGGGTGAATGTACCGTCTGGGAGAGTGTCAGCAGTACTGGGAGGGTGAATGTACCGTCTGGGAGAGTGTCAGCAGTACTGGGAGGGTGAATGTACCGTCTGGGAAAGTGTCAGCTGTACTGGTAGGATGTGTATACTGTCTGGAAGAGTGTCATCTATACTGGGAAGGTAAATGTTTCGTTTGGGAGAGTGTCAGCTGTACTGGGAGGGTGAATGCACCGTCTGGGAAAGTGTCAGCTGTACTGGTAGGATGTGTATACTGTCTGGAAGAGTGTCAGCTATACTGGGAAGGTAAATGTACCGTTTGGTAGAGTGTCAGCTGTACTGGGAGGGTGAATACACCGTCTGGGAAAGTGTCAGCTGTACTGGTAGGATGTGTATACTGTCTGGAAGAGTGTCAGCTATACTGGGAAGGTAAATGTACCGTTTGGGAGAGTGTCAGCTGTACTGGGAGGGTGAATGCACCGTCTGGGAAAGTGTCGGCTGTACTGGGAGGGTGAATGCACCGTCTGGGAAAGTGTCGGCTGTACTGGGAGGATGAATGTACCGTCTGGGAGAGTGTCGGCTGTACTTGGAGGGTGAATGTACCGCCTGGGAGAGTGTCAGCTGTACTGGGAGAGTGAATACCGTCTGGGAGTATTCACCTCACACCGTCGCCTTCCTGTTCCTCCCACGCCCCTGTTCCAATTGCTGTCTCCCTGCCCCTAGTGTGCTCCTGGGTACCGCCCTGCCCTTAGTGTGCCCCTGGGTACCTCCCTTCCCCCAGTGTGCCCCTGGGTACCGCCCTGCCCTTAGTGTGCCCCTGGGTACCTCCCTTCCCCCAGTGTGCCCCTGGGTACCTCCCTGCCCTTAGTGTGCCCCTGGGTACCTCCTTGCCCTTAGTGTGCCCCTGGGTACCTCCCTGCCCTTAGTGTGCCCCTGGGTACCTCCTTGCCCTTAGTGTGCCCCTGGGTACCTCCCTGCCCTTAGTGTGCTTCTAGGTACCTCCCTGCCCCTAGTGTTATCCTTTGGGTACCTCCTTGCCCCTAGTATGATTGTTGGGTCCTTTCTTCCCCAAGTGTGCTCCCTTTACATTCCTGCCCCTAGTGTGCTCCAGGGTGTCTCCCTTCCCCTAGTGTGTTCGTGGGTGCCTCCCCGCCCCTTGTGTACTCATTGGTCCCCCCCTGGTGTGGTCTTCATCATCATCCCTGCCCCCTGGTGTGGTCTTCATCATCCCTGCCCCCGGGTGTGGTCTTCATCATCATCCCTGGGGTGGTCTTCATCATCATCCCTTCCCCCTGGTGTGGTCTTCATCATCATCCCTGCCCCCTGGTGTGGTCTTCATCATCCCTGCCCCCTGGTGTGGTCTTCATCGTCATCCCTGCTTCCTGGTGTGGTCTTCATCGTCATCCCTGCCCCCTGGTGTGGTCTTCCTCATCATCCCTGCCTCCTGGTGTGGTCTTCGTCGTCATCCTTGCTTCTTGTTCAGCACTCAGACATCATTGTCCCCAAGTGTGGTCTTCAGCAGCCTTGCCTGTTGTTGATGTGTTGAGCGTCCCCGTCCCCTAGTGTGGTCATGGGTGCATCCCTTCCTCCTGGTGAGTTCTTACATGGTGCCCCGCACCCCCTGGTCTGCTCAGTCAGCAGAGACAACAGAGCCTCTCACACGAACTGACGGACATACTCGACCATAAACTCAAACGGTCATACGAGAACCAGGAAAGGGAAGAGCGAGCCATCAGTGAAATAAGGGAAAAAAAACTTCACATTCACATAAAAAAACGAAAACAAATTGAGGACCTCAACTCCATTGGCCCACGAGGAAGAGGAGGTGACTTATAACACGGACGATCGGGATACATATAGAATGAATCGGTCTCCACTGAACCAGAAACCACGGTAAAGATAAACGACCCGACCGACTTGTGTCAACAGCAATCATCCCCCCCAGTGTGACACAGAGCAGATCTCACTGCCTCGCCACAGGAATTTCGAGAGGGCCACTGAGAACATGGCCATGACTGCCTCAGGACCAGACTGCTGGAACTCTTGTCTTTATATATAAATGTAGAAAAAAAGAAGCATTTGCACGAGCACTCAGTATGAGCAATCAGTATCTTGTATCACATTACCCCACAGCGGAGGAAGCAAAGCACACACCCCGGAAATGTACTGATAACTCTGACATATTAAAATCAGAAGAAAATATGGAGAGTCCTGAGATTTGAACCGACCCCCTTGTATGGGACGGAGCAGCCCAGATCAACGTGGTCCTAGGGCTGGGTGATCACGCCTCTCCCAGCGGCTTGACCACTGTGGTAGGATAGTGCAGGCGCTGCAAGATGAGGTAGGTAAATGCTGATGTGATATTCTAAAGCCTTTGAGATACATGACCACGGTGTCATAGTACAAGTTGGGAGATGGTAATACAACTTTTTGACCATCATATTACAACACGTCGTAATTCTGGCCATTTCCGGTGCCTCCACGATAAAAGGTTCAGTCCCCCAAGGAGCTGTACTCGCACCCCTCATGTTCCTCATCCTTGTATCCAACACTAACACGAGCCACAAGTTTTATATCATCCTTTGCAGATGATGATGCCAGAGCAAGTGTGGAAGTCACGTCTGTACAAGACTTGAGAAACCACAAACTGACATCAGCAGTCTTCAATTGGGCCCCAGAACTGAACATGCTCTTCAGAGGGATTTACAACTCCCCGGTATGGGGAGAACGAAGGTGTAACTCCCCGGTATGGGGAGAGCGAAGTTGCAACTCCCCGATATTGAGAGAACGAAGTTGCAACCCCTTGGTATGGGGAGAACGACGTTTCAGTTGCCCCGGTATGGGGGAATGAAATTGGAACTGTCTCTGTATGGGGAGAAGTTGCAACTCCCCCGTTATGGGGAGAGTCAAGATGCATCTCCCCGGGACTGCGTGGGGAGAGTGAAGACTGTCAGAGAAGCACACCATACCGGCTGGTTACGTCACGGTTGAGCACGAACGTCCGGGCGAACAAAACACGGCGACAGTTGCCTCCTGCAGAAGGAAGGCAGGATGAACCTCTGGCTTCCCTCAAGACCAGGCAGGACGAAGCACCGATGTCGCTCATCCAGACCCTCTTGCTCTCACGACCAGTAGAATTATGCTGTGTTCAAGACGGACGGAAAGTAAACGAACTCTTAGAAACGGCTGAAGTGATTGAGGCTTTACGCTTCAGAACGCCGCTGGGAGAGGTATATCATTATCTACACCTGGGGAAAGGTACGATAAGCACCAGAGGACAAAATACCGTAAACTGCAGTGGTTACTTGGTCGACCAACCCAGCAGCAGGGACTCGGCCCGAGCGGTGGGGTACACAAGACCTCTGAAGATCACAGACGCATCTTCCCCCCCTCCCCCAAAGTTATGCTCTATGGTACATCCCTGTCACCTGGTGAGTGCTTCCCTTCCCCCTGGTGTCTCCTGTGGCATATCTGCCGCCTTAGTGTGCATTCCTGTTCCAATGCATCCTCCCCCTCCCGCCCGATTTGCATCCCTGTTCTCCTCGGTATCTCTACCCCCTGCTGTTCTCCTCAGCACCCTTTACTCCTTGGTGTTCTCATCACCGCTAACCCCTGTTGTTCTCCTCAGTACCACTGTCCCCTGGTGTTCTGCTCAGCACCCCTACCCCCTTTTCTCAGCGTCACTACCCCTTGGTGTTCTCTTCAGCACTCCTACCCCGTGTTGTTCTCCTTGTTAACTCTACCACCAGTTCTCAGCACCGTTCGGTGTTCTCCTCAGCACCCCAACCCCCATGTTCTCGGTGGTACGTACTGCCTTCACCCCGTACGTAGAAGGGTTATGTATAATCAGCCCATTAAAACATAGCTCTGAATTACTGGCTTCAGTTAACAGAGATTTGGACTAGACACAGATTCCCTTAACATCTGGCTAACATCTGCCAGCTGACGGCCTTGTTACGTTAGTCATATACCAAACAGTAGTAAAAATTTATAAATATATATTTATGATAGCAAAAATAACATGGCTCTCGTAACATAACTACTCTTTGGTAAATATACTGGCCTCAGTTTTATAACATAAGGGTTTGAAATGACTGAGATGTGTACAGATTACATTATATATTTACCAACAGCTTTGTATCACATCCTTTTCATAGGCCATTTTGTGAGAGTGGATTGACTTTTTTCAGTTTGTATACAAATGCTTCGTATTACTTTCTTTTGTCTCTTACATATGGTTTGTCCTTCCATAATTTGTAATAAGTAAGAATATTTATTATTGATTTATTTACACTGTTAAACAAAATTTCCTATTATAATATATAATAAGATCCCCTAAAACAATATAATGTACACTGGATAATGTAACTTAGAAAACTGAACAAATCATTCCTCAGAGAAAACTGCATAAGATATAATGGATAACTAAAACATTTATTGGTAGATAGTGGAGATAACTGTAACATCAGCACCTCTACCCCGTGTTCTCAGCACTCCTACTGCTGATGTTCTCCTCAGCACCCTTACCCGCTGGTGTACTCCCCGGCACCCCTACCCCCTGGTGTACTCCCGGCATCCCTTTCCCCTGGTGTACTCCCCAGCATCCCTTCCCCCTGGTGTACTCCCCAGCATCCCTTCCCCCTGGTGTATTCCCCGGCATCCCTTCCTCTAATGTGCTCATGGGCGTCCCTGCCCCTAGAGTGTCGTTCTTGGCACCATGGCCTGCCTGCTCCCCTTCTGTGGCCACAGCATGCGTTTCCCCTCCCCACCGCGTACTGAGTGTACAGCTGCCCCTAATGCCACGGCCAGCCCCCTGATTGAGCACTTCCCTTACACCATTATCACTGCTGTATGTGTGTGTTGGTGATGCTGGAGCTATGTATGTGTACATCACCTCTCCCCCTTGTACTGGCCTCCCTCAATCGTTAGTTAATTGTAGCTGCTGACAGAACAGGCTGTCTTCATCTGTGGGTTGACGACAGCGGAAGACTTGTGGTAATGGCGTTATTAGAGGAGCTGTGAGGCTAGTGACACGCTGGTCGTGGCAGGGGTGGGCGGCCCACGTGCCTGGCCTTCTAAGTTTAGTGCCCCGCCCTTATAGGGACGCAGGTCACCCACGGAATGCAGACAGCTTTATGTCTGGCCCTCGCTTGCTAAACACGTATATCTAAGTCTTCTGCACGTGTGTTGTGGCTGTCTAGTGTCTGGTGACGGTATTGGCGGGGGCCTTGTGGCTCCTGCCTGTGTCTAGTGGTTGTGTAGTGTCTGGTGACGGTACTGGCGGGGAAACTCTGTGGCTCCTGCACGTGTGTAGTGATTGTGTAGTGTGTGATAGTACTGTGGTGGGGGGTTGGGAGGGTTGCCTGTGGTGTCTGCCTGTGTGTAGATATGCTCAGGGTATTAACTAACCCCCAGCCGCTCTCCACCCACCTAATGTGTTTGTCCCGTCCTCACGTGTGATGGCACGCCCGGTGGCTCTTGTGGTGATGCCTGTGTAACCTGTTGCGTCTCGCCTGGCCGGCCGGCGGCCTGGCTGGCTGGCCAGGGGCTGGGGACAGTGTTTACACCCGTGACGGGGGCTGTAGTTCCATCCGAGGAGAGCAGTCGTTCGTTGTCGTCTATGTAGTCGTCGTGGCCACCAGGCACGACACGTCTGCTCCTGCCTCACTGACTGCGGTACACATCAGTAGGTCTGGGTTCCGCCTCGCAGCTCCTTCACGAAAGTTGGACTTTGGAAATGTGACTCATTGTTTGTTGGGTGTAATGCGTCACAGTTGAGGAGAAATTTAGAAGTGATGTAACTTATCCTTCCTGGGGACGTGGGCCAGAGATAAGGGCCCACGGCTGAGGACACTACTGCTTCCCCACCAGTCGTGTTTGTTTAATTCCCTCAGCACGACGCCACGACCCTCGAGCGCGAGGCATGACCGGTGGGTCCAATGGCCTAACCTTTGACCTGACCTCGTTCAAAAAGAGGAAGAGACAACGGGATGTCATGTGGTAATGCACGGCTTTTTGCCTGGGATGACTTATGGTAGCGGAGCCTTTACCGCCGACCTAGACTTACCCCTGTAACTGTACATGACATAAGTCTGGACGTTTGTACATGACACTGATTGACGGCCACTCATCATGGGGCTATTTTTATCAAAATGGTAGGAAGAAAGAGTGGAAGAGTATATTTGAATTATCCATTTTGTCTGTAGTGACCGAAATGGCACTAGCATATATCATGCGCCAGTAAAAGCCATCTCGGAGGAAGGAGGAGGCATCATAATAGAAGCTGTGAGAAACAGCAGGCAAACGCGTGATAGAGGTGGGTTGGCATGGTCCAGGCGGGTGTGGTGTGGCCATGCCTCGGACCCCTTAGAAAAGGAGGGAAAGATGAGCACGTACAAACCCAAGTGGGTTGGGACGAGGTTCAGCTAGGGCAGACAACCTCTGAGAGGCCGCGTTACCTCGACACTCGAACAGAGAATTACGACAAGTGATACTTTATTTTTTTATCCTATTATATATAATCACATGAATATGTGCGTCATAGTACAAGTAATGGGGCTCTGCTGTTGGTATTTTTGAGATGAGTGGTTCAGTCTTGGCTGGTGAGGAGCGATGACTCCAGGACTGTCAGCAGACACCAGCTCGTTTAGGTCGGTGGCCAGTGACTGGTGTGTGGGTAAGGTCTGGTGCTCAGCCTTGCCATGGTCATAAGAACCACCATCAGATTCGCGAGTCTCGGTGATTTGAGGCTGCACGATGGGTCGGGCATGTGGATCATGTCGATTTTCTTCTAATAGTTAAAACTTTTTTCTTACTAAAGCAAATCTTTATGACGGTACGTGCGTCCTGTGTTTTGCTTGTGTCTCTGTGCTGGATGCATGAGGCCCTCAAGCCCATCTCTGTAGCTTGCCTCATACTGACCTGTATTTGTTGTGACTCTATACGCTCATGTTCGTTGCTTGCTCACGCCATGGCGTGTATTGGAGCACGATAGTACCACTCTTGAATACAAGTACGACCTTGAGCAAGATGGTACCACTCTTGAGGCTGATTGCACGACCCTTGGATACGGTGGTGCCACACTGGAGCCCGATGTTACGACCCTTGAACACGATGGTGCCACACTTGAGCCCGATGGCACGACCCTTGAACACGATGGTGCCACACTTGAGCCCGATGGCACGACCCTTGAACACAATGGTGCCACACTGGAGCCCGATGGCACGACCCTTGAACACGATGGTGCCACACTTGAGCCCGATGGCACGACCCTTGAACACGATGGTGCCACACTTGAGCCCGATGGCACGACCCTTGAACACGATGGTGCCACACTTGAGCCCAATGGCACGACCCTTGAACACGATGGTGCCACACTTGAGCCCGATGGTATGACCCTTGAATACGAGTACGATCTCTGAGCACAATGCCACGACCCTTGAGTGTAGTGGTGTGGCTCTTGACCTGACATACGAGGGTCGGATGAGAGGGCAGGCCACCATATCCAGGGGTCGAACCCTCGTGCTCAAGCAATTAACGCGCGGGAGTGTATGGTCGCTAGCCTTGTGTTCAGCACACTTCTCAGGGTGACGAAGGGATGTGTGTGTGTGTGTGTGTGTGTGTGTGTGTGTGTGTGTGTCTGGCCACTGTGGCACAGCTTTCAGGATGTTTACTAGTGAGGAAGCTTTACTTAGCCTAGCCTTACGTAAGGGGGGGTTAAGTCGTCGTAGTCATGGGGTTGTCAGCACACACCATGGGTTAAGGTGTCGTCGAGAAGGGGTTGAATAGTGTTAGATATGGTCCAGCCTTCACCCCTTGACGGGCTGTTCGATCATAAAGCACTAATTATAAGGACAGATATGCTAGGAGGGAGGAGGGGGTGGCGTGCACGACTGCCTTATGGAATGTCACGTTACGTGGATTATATTTCTGTGCCAGATCTCCCGCCTGGGCCTTACGTCGGTCATAGGAGGGAAGCTGGAGCCTGTCTCAGTTAAAAAGGATGTTGTCGGTCGAGAGGGTGGATCAGGCTGGAGGTAGCGGGAAGCTGAGCTGCTTGTACATAGCTCCCTCTGTCATCCCCAGGTGTCAGTCCCCCATCATGGTCGCGTGTTCTGTATGCAGTTATGACCCATGTTATCCTCCCCACCCACGAGTGCTCTGTATAACTGTGGGTCTCGCTGTTTAATGTCTCTGGTCACTGGCTCATCATTATGGCGCCTGTACGTCCTCATGTGTAATCTCATGTTAATTGTATAATTTTAGCTTTCTTCCCTTACGTCATGTTCGTCCTCGTCGGTTTTTTATTTTTTTGCCGCAAGAGCGGCTGTTATATTTTGCTCTCCCTCACACCTTGTGGCCACTGGCGCAGGAGAGATCCCAGAGTGCACTGTACGCTAGGTCTAGGGACCGGGTCTCAGTGATGGCGTTACGTGACAAGTTACATGCTGAGGAAAATGTTGATTAGGATTGGGCCGCTGGTCGGTCAGGGCTTGGAGGGTTGGGTGGCTGCCGCAGGGCTTGTAGGGATAGCGGGCTGGCTGCCACAGAGCCTGGAAGGCTGGCTGCCTGACCGAGGGTGTGTGTGTAGCTCGTGACTCTGGCATAGACAGTAATAGTTATCATCTTTCAGAAGTTCCATTTTGGAAATATATTGACCTGATTATTGTATCTACCTTGTGTTGGGGAGACAGGCCAGTGCGTCTAGTGGGAGTATAAACATGGGGGTGGGATACACATTGGGAGTGAGCATGGGGTGGGTTACACCACAGTGGGAGTGAGCATGGGGATGGGGTACACCACAGTGGGAGTATAAGCTTGGGGGTGGGATACACAGTGGGAGTGAGCATGGGGTGGGTTACACCACAGTGGGAGTGAGCATGGGGATGGGGTACACCACAGTGGGAGTGAGCATGGGGATGGGGTACACCACAGTGGGAGTGAGCATGGGGTGGGTTACACCACAGTGGGAGTGAGCATGGGGATGGGGTACACCACAGTGGGAGTATAAGCTTGGGGGTGGGATACACAGTGGGAGTGAGCATGGGGTGGGTTACACCACAGTGGGAGTGAGCATGGGGGTGAGGTACACCACAGTGGGAGTGAGCATGGGGATGGGGTACACCATAGTGGGAGTGAGCATGGGGGTGAGGTACACCACAGTGGGAGTGAGCATGGGGGTGAGGTACACCACAGTGGGAGTGAGCATGGGGATGGGGTACACCACAGTGGGAGTGAGCATGGGGATGGGGTACACCATAGTGGGAGTGAGCATGGGGATGGGGTACACCACAGTGGGAGTGAGCATGGGGATGGGGTACACCATAGTGGGAGTGAGCATGGGGGTGGGTTACACCACAGTGGGAGTGAGCATGGGGGTGAGGTACACCACAGTGGGAGTGAGCATGGGGATGGGGTACACCATAGTGGGAGTGAGCATGGGGGTGAGGTACACCACAGTGGGAGTGAGCATTGGGAGTGGGGGAGTAGCTGTCTGCCGGCTGCCACACACTCCTACCTCGTCGTCATGAGAAGGTCGCCTTCATGACAGTCATGTGCCCTTCACCTGTGCTGTCAGTGTCATGCTTTGTTATAAATATGTGGACAATAAAGTTTGTCAAATTCAAAATTCACCGTTACCTGAGGGATGGGCCTCTGTTAGTGTTGTCACGGCCATTGTTGTCAAGGCTAGTGTTGTCACGGTTGATGTTGTCTCGCTTAGTGTTGTCGGAGCTCGTGGTGTCACGGTTGGTGTTGTCACAGCTAGTGTTGTCACGGTTGGTGTTAAAGAAGAGTTAATCTCTGCCCGGCGTGTGAGCCTTGAGTGAGGGTCAAGTAACAAGTGGACACCCCCACCCTAGCTCCACTCCACACCCCACCCAACTCCACTTCACCCCACCCAACTCCACTTCATCCCACCCAACTCCACTTCACCCCACCCAACCCCACCTCACCGCACCCAACTCCACTTCACCCCACCCAACCCCACCTCACCGCACCCAACTCCACTTCACCCCACCCAACCCCACCTCACCGCACCCAACTCCACTTCATCCCACCCACCCCCACCTCACCGCACCCAACTCCACTTCATCCCACCCAACTCCACTTCATCCCACCCAACCCCACCTCACCGCACCCAACTCCACTTCATCCCACCCAACCCCACCTCACCGCACCCAACTCCACTTCATCCCACCCAACCCCACCTCACCGCACCCAACTCCACTTCATCCCACTCAACCCCACCTCACCGCACCCAACTCTCACTTCATCCCACTCAACCCCACCTCACCGCACCCAACTCTCACTTCATCCCACTCAGCCCCACCTCACCGCACCCAACTCCACTTCATCCCACCCAACCCCACCTCACCGCACCCAACTCCACTTCATCCCACCCAACCCCACCTCACCGCACCCAACTCCACTTCACCCCACCCAACCCAAGGTGCTGGAGCTACCTGGCTGTTCACCCCGGGTGTGGTTTCCTCCACCTTGGTGTGGTGGTATCTTTGTTCGGTGTGTGGCTTCAGGGGTTTGCCTGAGGGTCGGCTGTACCCTCCTGTGTGTGTGTGTGTGTGTGTGTGTGTGTGGCCGGGACGCAGGCAGAGCTGGGGCCACTATGGGTGTACCTGGCCTTGTGCACGGCTGGTCTGCAGGTGGTGCTGGGGCCACCAGGCGTGCACCAGGCACTGGACGCCTTACCACCTTATCTTCGTCTTCTGAAACTTGTTTACTTTTTACTTTAGCTTTACTACTGAAAGACGTAAATAACTAGAAATGATTATGTAGTTATATTAAAATGAAATGCATTGTGCTTGCTGGGTGTGTTATTGGGTGCGTGCTGGTTGCTGGGTGTGTTATTGGGTGCGTGCTGGTTGCTGGGTGTGTTATGGGGTGCTTGCTGGTTGCTGGGTGTGTTATGGGGTGCGTGCTGGTTGCTGGGTGTGTTATGGGGTGCTTGCTGGTTGCTGGGTGTGTTATGGGGTGCGTGCTGGTTGCTGGGTGTGTTATGGGGTGCTTGCTGGTTGCTGGGTGTGTTATTGGGTGCGTGCTGGTTGCTGGGTGTGTTATGGGTTCGTGCTGGTTGCTGGGTGTGTTATGGGTTCGTGCTTTTGCTGGGCGTGTTATGGGTGTGTGCTGGTTACTGGATGTGTAATGGGTTCGTGCTGGTTGTTAGGCGTGTTGTTAAGGGTTCGTGTTGGTTGCTGGGTGTGTTATGGGTGTGTGCTGGTTGCTGGGCGTGATCGTAGAAGTGCGTCATGGTCGCTGGGTGTGTTGTTAAGAGTGCGTGCTGGTTGTTGGGTGTGTTGACATTGGTGCTTGCTCCCTGAGTGTGTTGGTAGACATGCGCCTTGGTTGTTGGGTGTGTTGAGGAAGAAGGTGCAGTAAGGTGAGTGTTGGCAGTTCTGGTGGTAGGCTAAGTGCCTCCATCTGGTGGCGGCTTCCACCATTACTACAAGGCGCCAACATCACTTGCTTATGACTTGTCATTGAAGTGTCAGGGTGACGCGTTATTTGATAACGTACCTCCCTCATCATGGTCCTCTCTCATCATGGTCCTCCCTCATCATGGTCCTCCCTCATCATGGTCCTCCCTCATCATGGTGCACCTTGAGATGGTGATGACAAGGTGAGGGAACGGTTCACGATCTTAACTTCCTCTTACGGCTTCGGCTTCCTAACACCCGAGGTTCTCTGGATGGAAACATACTTGGGGATGACCCTGCCTCCAGTGGCCACCAGCTGAGGCCTGAGGGAGGGATGGCGAGGACCTGCAGTCGCCACAGTGTTCTGGTGACAGTCTTGTTAAGTATAGCAAACCCACCACCCATTTGTGACGGCCGTGGGAGACGTGCATGATTCACAGGCGAGGTCAGAGGGCTGGGGAGGGGGGGAGGGGAGGGGTGAAAATGAGAGGGGGTGGGATCCTCGGCAGGAGAGTGGAAGGGGCAGGTGTGGGGAGGGGCGTGACATGGAATGAATACAAGTGTTGGGAGGAAGAGGGTTGAAGGTGTCACCATTGCAGGAGGTGCTCTCCGGCCACAGTGTTCATCATAACTACTAGTGACCTGTCACCACTTGTACCACATCCCAGGGGTAACAAGTACTAGTATTTGATGTATCCCAGACCTCTCTTCCCTTCTGACGGGTGGGAACCCCTTTGGGATCCTGTACCTCACACGGGCCCCCTTCCCTGTCACCCCCCTATGTCGACGTACTGTACCCGCTGTACGCTCTGTTCGTGCCTCCACCTACCCAAAGTCATGTACCCTTTACCTATACTCTCATTGAAGTGTTTTATCTGTGTATATCCTGCCAATAGATATCATAAAACAGTGTTTTTGTTCGCTGCACCCTAGTACACACTGGCAGCTCCCTGGCTGTCTTATCCTGCAGTTGATGTTCACCACAGTATCACACCACACAGTTTCTCAGTGCGGTTTCTTGATCATTAGCGATGGGGTCAGTGCTGGAGCGGCCGAGGAGAGTTGGGTGGTGGCAGGAACCTGCAGGATATGTTGTCTAGGGTGAGGGTAGTGTGTGGCAGCGGCGGTGGCAGGAGGCTGTCGGGAATGTTGTGTCCTTTGTGAGGGTAGAGTGTGGCAACGGTGTGGCGCAATCTGTGAAGTGCTGGTGGACTCCGGCCACTCGACCCACGCCGTTGACATTTGCTCTCTTGCAGTAGTGCGTCATCAGAGCACCTCCTGAGAACCTCCGCTGGGTGGAGGACGACCCAGGGGCGGGGAGGAACCTGCCTCTCAGGGGAGGCTGACCTGCGCCTATGCCCGTCCATATCCTGTGGGGGAAAGCAGTCATCCACCAGACACAAACGCTCCAGTGTGTTCGAGTTCATATTCTTAATATACAAGATTTAGATTCATTATAGTACCTGCGGCTGTATCACACACCTGCTTGCTTGACCGTGTGTTCAGTGGGGGATTATACGAGCGCACACGACCTGCATCACCATTATATTGGTCCTGAGAGTTTTTAATGACAGACACGTTTCTAGGTACGCATGTCGGCCGTCACCCAGGTGCGGCGGGCTCCAGACTTGACCCTGGAACTCCAGGTACCTTGAGGAATACCCTGGTGTTGCTCCCAGTCCTCGCAACTCCACCTCGAGTGGTACTTGTGTACATGTAAGGCACGCTATGACGTGTGTACCCCTGAGCCGCCCGTTACCAATGGCAACCGAGGAGCTGTGTTGTGTAAGCTGGCGGTGGTGAGGTGCAGTGGGGGGACGTGGGAGGTGGTGATGTGGTGCGGAGGGGAAGGGCAGGAGAGACGTGGTAAGCGGTGGTGTGGGGGGGGGGGGGGTATGGTAGGTGGTGGTGTGGTGCGGGGGGACATGTTTAATGGTGTTGTGGTTCAGGGAGGATGTGGTAGGTTGTGGTGTGGTGCGAGGGTAAGTGGTAGGTGGTGTTATGGTGTGGTGCGAGGGTAAGTGGTAGGTGGTGTTGTGGTAGGGCACGTGCTGAGTGGCTACAGGGCAGCACCTGCCACATGGGAGTGTGTCGCCCCGGAGGTATGACCTCGACCCTACTGACCTGCAGGCCACACCTAAGGCACGTGGCACAGACGCTGGCCTCACGATCCTGGGTCCTGGGCTCGACCCGTATGTGCCACTCTCAGTCTCCTGACCACATCTTTCATACAATAACAGGTCACTGTACTGTATTTGAGTAACGTGCTTTGCCTGTGACTGTACAGCTGGTCATTGAAGTCACGTGTGGACTTGTAACGTTGTGATGCTGGGGAAGAAGCGCGGTAAATCTCGGAAGATTTGGGCTCATTGTTTCCCACACGCCAGACTGAGGATATCTTGCATCCTCTGTTGAACGAAATATGCACCCGGTGGGCTCCCACGCCCTTGGTGAGGCACCAGAGGGCGTTAACACGAGGGAGGGGGTAGTGGTGGGGGATGGTAGGTGGAGGGGGGGAAGAGGACAGTGACATTTACTTAGAATGATTCTATGACGTCAGGTAACTTATTACTGCTACGCCTGTGTACTGGTGTTGGATGTCCGTGGCACTGACAGAACGGCTGGACGCGACACCCCACGTGACCAGTGTGGGTAGTGATTATCTTCCCCCACCCCACTGTTCTCTGTTATCCAACTCTGACATTTCTGTAGTCTTCCAATTTCTTGATGTGTGTGTTAAAGCGCATGATAGAGTGAAGCATGAGTGAATGTTTGAATAGGACGACCCCTTGATGACAGTGTACGACCCTTGAGTACAACGGTACGACTCTTGGCGGTAATTATTGCCTGGCCTGATCCTAGGCCATCAGTGCCGGGAGTCGTCTGGTCGTGCTGAAGGGTCGTACTGTCATAGTAATGTGGTTGAGCCACAAGATGTGCCGCCCCATCATCATAAACAGGTCTTTCTCTGGATCATGTCACAGTGACTGTAAATGAACTTTGCTTTTGTCTGATTTTATCTTTGTAGGAAACCTTCAGCTTGGACAAGGTAGAGGAACGACATGTGTGTAACGTTGATTGTCGTCATGTGAGTGGGCTGTGTGAGAGATTTATGTCCCTCTCGTTTTTGCTGTGTTGAATGTCATTCAAGCACGACATACCAGTGCTCTTTGCTGTGTTAGATTCGTTCTCTTACGGGATAACACGCTTCTGTGCTTTGAACTATGTTTGTGACTGTGTACTGGCACCCTTTACTAGGTTTGCTCTGATGAAGATGGGTATACGTTTGGGGATGATGTTGGTGAGTAGACGTGCATCCATTTCCAAGAACTGTGCTGCGAGGGTCTTCCCTCATCCGGATGTTGCCGTACTGATGTGAAGTTGAGTTGTCAAGAAGAGGCATGTAAGCCATTTTCATTTGACGAAAGATTTCCTTTATACTCTTCCAGATATAATGAGAACTGGGACGTCTTGTCACTTGGTGCAGGACTGAGGCTGTGAACTGGGCGAAAGCATCTTAATCTAGGCAGATGACTCCATCATAGGCCAGTAGCCATTTCGTTATGTTAGCATGTGATCTCACATGACTACATTACGATCGTAGGAAATGCAGCATAATGACCTTTGCACTGGCGAACCGTACGTGATGTGTACAGCCTCTGTTGTGAGGGGATTCATCTCCCAGCTTCCGGTATTAGACCTCAGGTTTTGGCAAAATTCTGTTGTCAGCAAGTCTATGCAGCAAACATAGACTGCTCAGGGTAATGCTAAGGACGCGCGCGCGCTCGTGTGTGTGTGTGTGTGTGTGTGTGTGTGTGTGTGTGTGGTTTATATTTATGTATTTCGGGAAGAGTTTTATACTTGTGTTCCCCCTTCTCTAAACCTTGTCTATATGTAATGTCATTACACACACACACACACACACACACACACACACACACACACACACACACACACACACACACGCTAACCCCGTGGGGAAGATGAACACCTTCGATGGGTATCGGCCGACTGCCATGCCCAGAATTCGAACTCATGCGGGTCCAACCCTGAGCCGGTCAGTTCTGACTCACGTCAGTAATGCTACTCATTACACCACGGAGACCCTGTGTGTGTGTGTGTGTGTGTGTTTGTGTGGTGACAACCCCGTGCCAGGTCAAGCCGTGCACGGGGTTTTGCCAGCGTCAGCCCATTCTATGGTGTACCATTACAGACGCAGCTCGGGTGTGCGTTCGTGGGATGCCGTTACAGACAAAGGTCGGCCCGTGTGTGTCTGAGTGTGTGGACGCATACATGGATGTGTGTATAGATAAGTAAAGAAATAGTTTATATTATCTATTCTATAACCTCAAGATCCCTATAACAGGGCTCCTGCAGCTTCAGTGCTGCGTTACAGTCAGTAGCAGGGGAAGGATGGATTCTTTTAGAGGGAGAAATTAATTCCTTTGACGAGACTGTACTCCTTTACGTCCATTGGCGTTGATATATATTTGCTGAAAGCGTCGCCATATTGGTGTCCGGTCACGCCGCTTAGGTGTTACCGGACTACTACTGCCTGAAGTTACACTGCAGGTCAAAAGTCACCTTTGGCGAGGTTGTATCATTATATGTACAGTCTCGTCAAAGAAATTCACACTCCAAAGGGGTTGACATTTCCCTGTTACGGAGAGTAGCGCAGCGATGGGCTGCAGGAAGCTATAGGAAAGTCCCGGGTAACGCCAGAACTTCTTCATTCATTGTTTATACGTTGTACCATCACATGTATCGAGTTTCAGAGTCACTGTAAAAACATCCAGACATGAGAGCAACGCTGAGAAATGATTGCATGATCTGGTTACTGGATGAACCGAATCAAACTTGACCATTTCGTAAGAACCAGATAACGACAAGGATTTACCGGCAGCATCATGGGTTATACTCCTCAGTAAAACGAATTTAAACCCATTGCTCTGTCCATTTCGCAGTATTTCTCCACTGCAAGCTGTCATAAGATGTGTTACGCGACCCGTCGTGTTGAAAACAAATCTGTAGGAAAGGATCTAGTTTGCTCCACCATGGTTTCTGTGAACGTGTGAAGTAAGCACAGTATGGCTGTAACACGTATCTGTGTTTTCCTTTATTTCGGAAACATGATATGTCTTCCCAGTTGGTATCCTGTGTGGGCAACGTTATTTGAAGTGCAACGTATAATTCCTTTATTTTTAAGTTTTGGTTCGTATTTATCATGGCCGTTGGTGACATATTTACACTAGCCATCACTGGTTCTCTGATACTAGCCAGCTAGGCTGCGGCACCGTTACCTTGATTCCTGGTTTACCTCACTCGCATGATTCAAATATGTCCTTTGTCCCTTGCCAGTCACTGCCATGGAGTGGCATAAAAACGATCGTAGATTACTTGAAAACCCTAAAATTCAGTGAACGACAGGTAAGAACCTGATGCCTATGTTTGTATACAGTGTTTCAGAGCACATAACGCTACAGTGAGCCGTACGCTTAAATTTGAATAGGAAATATTGTCATAGCGAGACTGATGGCTGGCTGCCTTGCGAGCCAGCACTGTGATTAATTCACTCCTGTGTGGGTAGTGTCCTGAGTAAGGCATGTAGCCAAAAGATCACTTTTACATATTAGTTTTCAATATTTAAGTGTACTCGTTAAGGTGCTTTTCAGTTTAGCAACAGAGTGATATATAGTAATTGGGTGGTTGGTAATATGAAGCGCCTGTATGTACATTATGTATCCTTGTTAGGATAATGTGATTTGAAACTTTGAATGAAACTGTTGGTTGATGGTGTGACTGGCGGCGCACTGGTTACTCTCGCTGCCAGTTCGTGAATCTTTTAAGACGCACGACACCGCTACATTCCTCCTGTTGTAAGGCTTGGGTCCACTAATGGGCAGTTTCTCTCACAGTTGTGTTTGTCATACATCGATTGAAGGTATACTAAGAACAGTCCTTGTGTGTGTGTGTGTGTGTGTGTGTGTGTGTGTGTGTGTGTGTGTGTGTGTGTGTGTGATTGCCGGCGACTCGGTACGGAACGCCAAAGACTAGGGTGTGAAGGCCGGGGTTTGCTGGGACCTTGGCTGTCTTTCATGCCTTATTTGTGGGGTTGGTGAGGGTTTGGGTTGTGGCACACACACACGCGCACACACACACACACACACACACACACACACACACACACACACACACACACACACACACACACACACACACACACACACACACACAAGGGTGTGTAGTGTGTTTGCATACATACACAGGAATAAAGACATGTTAAGAGACAGGGCATCAAGATTGTCAAACTCTCTCCTCGTAACACACAAATAGTATTCACACACACACACACACACACACACACACACACCAGACTTGCTGGTAACGAGGCTGAAGGTGTTCTTGGTGTGTTGGGTAACCATCTGAAGGGGGGTTGGGGTGCGCGTTTACTACCACACGCACCATTACCTCCACCCACCCACCCACTACCACCCCGTAACCACCGCTCCTACCCAAACCCGCCACCTCTGCCCCCCACTATCATCCCTAAAACATAACCGCCAACCACCCCCACCCCAACACTTACCCCAGCGCTTATCTCCCACTCTCACCACCAGGCCTTCATTACAGTCACTCCCGCTGCTGACGTCCCCCACAAGGAACTTACACCACAACTAGACTACATTTATTCCTGTTCATGGTGGACCGACCGTCACTAGTGATATATTACACCCACTCACTTGATTTGTGAATTGTTAACACCGGTGACAATATTGTTAGATAGGTGTATCTACAGGATAGTCACTCACTCTGTGTTGCAGCAAGTGCGGTAGATTTTTCATGCAGAGTTGCTCATACTGTGGGCGGCGGTGGCGCAAAGAAAGGACACACTGCACAAAGGGTGGTCCGGGTACCTGGCCACCTTGACTGAATTGCAATAACAGGTTACAAGAGTCGTGAAGTATTTACTGGGATTGCACCAGAATCACTAAACCCATAAGAAATTAGAGTAGGTAGTTCTCAAGAATCTTGGGTTGAAACGTTGTTGTGGTTGAAATGCTTTCATATGTATGTGTTAGTGTTGGGTTAGAATGATCTCAGAATTTATTTTTTCTATTTGTCAAGTACATTGTGTAGCAAGGTATGAGAGTAAATTTGATGGCAGTGTTTACCGCTTGTCTGTTCAGTATCTTAAGTTGTAAGTCCGCTTTAGGTATCTATAGCCTAGGGGTCGGGCTTCTACAACAAGGTACATTCTGATCCTGGTCGTGGAGCCATATGTTTGGGGTAGTTCCTGCATGATACTATAATGGTTGATGGATCGCTTTTTTGCCGATTTCAGTTTGTTTTAAGACTAAAATATTTGGTCACTTTGTTTCTCAATGTCCCGTTCTAGGGCCATATTGGATATAGGAAAGGTGTGTAGACACAGGCAGGCCCCTGTTCCAACGTCACGTACCTGCGCCCACACCTCGGTGCTGCTCACAGTTCTCCCGCCCACTGTCTAACATCCCAAACCCTTCACTACTGCGTGACGCCCAGAGCCCCACATTCACATTTCTCCATCCATCCTTACGCCGCCCACTGCCTTTACACCCACAGTCCTTGGGTCGCTGCCCTGTGCCCACAGTCCTCTCACTGTTCAGCACACGCCGGGGTCCACTGCAGCTGTTCCACGCCCACAATTCTCTGCTCACTGCCATACACCCGCATTCCACCGCTCACTGCCGCAAAAATCAAATCGTCTGTCCTGTACACAGCCCTCTTCCCTGTAACTTGCCTCATACACCACTCGACTCCCTATGGGTACTGACACAGCCTTTGATATATGCCACCTGACCATTACAGTTAGTGTAGGAGTAAGGCCAATGACTTGTTTGGAGTCTGTCTTTCGTTTTCTTCGCCTTAAATTTGCTCTCTGTATTTAATGTCTCCATATTGAATCCTTAGAACCAGAGTCCTTCTTTGCAACTTAACCTCTTATACAACTACACGTATTGGCTGTATGCACGTCACGTCTCTACGCTGAACCCGTGTGGCCCTTAGCTCACGTCAATAACTTGCCTCATAACTGTACTCTACTGTACAGGTACTGACCCAGCCCGTAACGTATGCCACACCCGCACAGTGGGCGTAATGTAAATAAAGATGCTAATCAGCCAGCGTCCGTCACACGCCCTCAGTCCATTGTATGTCACCCACCACCCACTCTATCACCCAGCTTACTGACCCAACTTATACCAACACTCCACAACCCTCCCCCACTATGTACAGCCCACCATCTTCTGCTTATCTCCAAACGGTCAAAGCCCACCTCTCGCCTCTACATCCATCACCCGTTGCCCAACGCCCTACACACAATCCACTCACTGCCTCGTGTCACCTATCTGCAGCCCACCACACTCGCCCACCTTACGCCCACAGACCACTGCACGACGCACATACACACCACGGATCATCACTAAATGTAGAATGTTTGAACCATAGAATTTGCTCTGTAAAACTTAGAGTACTATTTAGAAATACGTTACTCTTGTGCTTATCGAAAGCATACAAGTATTCAGCCCCACCGTGATCTTAAGATCTTGTGTGATTAATTAGCTTGTTACTGTCATGACACACCCCACCCACCCCACCCGAAGTTCTCCAGCACCTCAGCTGTATATATGCCAGAATTTAATCAGTCGATCTGTATATATTTTTCATTTATGTACAGGACGCTTGTGAGCTCGTTAATGGCTGAAGGTTAACATTACTGTGTGTGTGTGTGTGTGTGTGTGTGTGTGTGTGTATATATATATATATATATATATATATATATATATATATATATATATATATTATTTATATTTATTTGTTTATATTGCTTTGTCGCTGTCTTCCGCGTTAGCGAGGTAGCGCAAGGAAACAGACGAAAGAATGGCCCAACCCACCCACATACACATGTATATACATACACGTCCACACACAGCACACATACATACCTATACATCTCAGTGTATACATATATATACACACACACAGACATATACATATATACCCATATACATAATTCATAGTCTGCCTTTATTCATTCCCATCGCCACCCCGCCACACATGGAATAACAACACCCTCCCCCCTCATGTGTGCGAGGTAGCGCTAGGAAAAGACAACAAAGGCCCCATTCGTTCACACTCAATCTCTAGCTGTCATGTAATAATGCACCGAAACCACAGCTCCCTTTCCACATCCAGGCCCCACAGAACTCTTCATGGTTTACCCCAGACGCTTCATATATATATATTTTTTTCTTTCTTTCATAGTATTCGCCATTTCCCGCCTCAGCGAGGTAGCGTTAAGAACTGAGGACTGGGCCTCTGAGGAAACATCCTCACCCGGCCCCCTTCTCTGTTCCTTCCTTTGGAAAATTTAAAAAAAAAAAATGAGAGGGGAAGATTTCCAGCCCCCCGCTCCCTTCCCTTTTAGTCGCCTTCTACGACACGCTGGGAATACGTGGGAAGTATTCTTTCTCTTTATTCTTTCATATATATTTTTTTTTGTCGCTGTCTCCCGCGTTTGCGAGGTAGCGCAAGGAAACAGACGAAAGAAATGGCCCAACCCACCCCCATACACATGTATATACATACGTCCACACACGCAAATATACATACCTACACAGCTTTCCATGGTTTACCCCAGACGCTTCACATGCCCTGATTCAATCCACTGACAGCACGTCAACCCCGGTATACCACATCGATCCAATTCACTTTATTCCTTGCCCTCCTTTCACCCTCCTGCATGTTCAGGCCCCGATCAAACAAAATCTTTTTCACTCCATCTTTTCACCTCCAATTTGGTCTCCCACTTCTCTCGTTCCCTCCACCTCCGACACATATATCCTCTTGGTCAATCTTTCCTCACTCATCTCTCCATGTGCCCAAACCATTTCAAAACACCCTCTTCTGCTCTCTCAACCACGCTCTTTTTATTTCCACACATCTCTCTTACCCTTACGTTACTTACTCGATCAAACCACCTCACACCACACATTGTCCTCAAACATCTCATTTCCAGCACATCCATCCTCCTGCGCACCACTCTATCCATAGCCCACGCCTCGCAACCATACAACATTGTTGGAACCACTGTTCCTTCAAACATACCCATTTTTGCTTTCCGAGATAATATTCTCGACTACCACACATTCTCCAAGGCTCCCAGAATTTTCGCCCCCTCCCCCACCCTATGATCCACTTCCGCTTCCATGGTTCCATCCGCTGCCAGATCCACTCCCAGATATCTAAAACACTTTACTTCCTCCAGTTTTTCTCCATTCAGACTCACCTCCCAATTGACTTGACCCTCAACCCTACTGTACCTAATAACCTTGCTCTTATTCACATTTACTCTTAACTTTCTTCTTTCACACACTTTACCAAACTCAGTCACCAGCTTCTGCAGTTTCTCACATGAATCAGCCACCAGCGCTG